>NC_091239.1:12298260-12328260 GCF_040958095.1 Procambarus clarkii | reverse complement strand
CTTACCGCCTCTTAAGCAGATTTTCTCATAGTAGTTCGAGGCTTCTCTTGGGACGAGAGACCTGCGCCGGCCCTCGGAGGTCCTGTCGAAGGAGACGCAGCTGGAGGTGGAGAAGTCTGTAGAAGGAGGAAGAAGGAGAAGGGAGATGATGATGGGGAAAGAAAAGGAAAAAAAATAGAAGGGAGACAAGCAGAAGAAGGTGGAGGAGGAGGAGGGAAGGAAAAGCAAAAGTACACGGAAGAACAGGATGAGAATACGAATCAGCAGAAGACGAAAGTGAAGAAGAAAGGCGTAAAAAGAACAAGGAACAAAAGATATAATAATTAGTGTTAGTATCAATACACCATAATTATATATTTACTAGACAGAATAATATATATATATATATATATATATATATATATATATATATATATATATATATATGTCGTACCTAGTAGCCGAGAACGCACTTTTTGGCCTACTATGCAAGGCCCGATTTGCCTAATAAGCCAAGTTTTCCTGAATTAATATATTTTCTCTTAATTTTTTTCTTATGAAATGATAAAGCTACCCATTTCATTATGTATGAGGTCAATTTTTTTTTATTGGAGTTAAAATTAACGTAGTAATATGACCGAACCTAACCAACCCTACCTAACCTAACCTAACCTATCTTTATAGGTTAGGTTAGGTTAGGTAGCCGAAAAAGTTAGGTTAGGTTAGGTTACGTAGGTTAGGTAGTCGAAAAACAATTAATTCATGAAAACTTGGCTTATTAGGCAAATCGGGCCCTGCATAGTAGGCTGAGAAGTGCGTTCTGGCTACTAGGTACGACATATATATATATATATTCACCCAGTTTCTCTGTGACTATACACTGAGAGTTTACTTAGGTCCTGGACAATATTCATGACTAAAGTATACTTACTGGCTAGTCAGTAGACTAGTTTAAAAAACATTAAAATTCTTCTGGATATTGATGGGGCCTTAATAACCCTCCAGAGGTTCATAAACCTCTTAACCTTTAACACAATCAACTATACGAGTGGAACCAACAATTAGTAAAGTCTTTTGACCTCAATTGGCGTGAGACGTCAGGGAGAGGAGGGCTGGGAGGACGAAATTGGATGGGAGTATGAGGATGCTTGGATGAGGTATAGTGGGGATAGTGGGTGAGCCGGATATGTTGGGAGGGTCCATCAAGAGCAGTAAGGATAGGTTGTTGTGGTTAGGGAACCACGACGGGGGGGGGAGGTTGGAGTATGCTGTAAGGGATAGTAACTATAGAACTATCCTCTGCAACGCAGGTCATATCAGTACAACACGAATTATCCATCATTGGGGAAATGAAAATCCATTTTGAAGGAAGTCCTGAGATGACGTTTGTTGTCGATCCGAGCTCCTTGGCCTCATATCCCAGCTCCTTTTCTCATATACCAGCTCCCTGGCCTTATATCCCAGCTCCTTGGCCTCATATCCCAGCTCCTTGTCCTCTTATCCCAGATCCCTGGCCTCATATCCCAGCTCCTTGTCCTTATATCACAGCTCCTTGGTCTCATATCCCAGATCCTTGGCCTCATATCCCAGCTCCTTTTCTCATATACCAGCTCCCTGGCCTTATATCCCAGCTCCTTGGCCTCATATCCCAGCTCCTTGTCCTTATATCTCAGCTCCTTGTCCTCATACCCCAGCTCCTTGGCCTCATATCCCAGCTCCTTGTCCTCATATCTCAGCTCCTTGTCCTCATACCCCAGCTCCTTGGCCTCATATCCCAGCTCCTTGTCCTCATATCTCAGCTCCTTGTCCTCATACCCCAGCTCCTTGGCCTCATACCCCAGCTCCTTGTCCTCATATCTCAGCTCCTTGTCCTCATACCCCAGCTCCTTGGCCTCATATCTCACTTCCTATCCTGTCCTCACAGGCCTTCCAAATAACCACAACTATTATAATTTACTCTCCGGAATCCCAAATTGAAAAGGAGTATTGATATTCAGTGAATTCAGTCCTCTCATTGAAATCCCAAAGGAATGGGTGCAATAACGAAGCTAAAAATGGGATGGGAACGTTTGCTCTTGGAGTGAGGAATGCGTGAGGAAGGGTGTACTTCCGTCGGAACTACTGGGGCGTGTGTAGGCAAGGTTGGGGATCTCTCTGCTGGTGCAGCTGCTGCTGCTGCTGGTGCTGTAGGGTCCGTCACGGTGAGGGGGAACTCGACGGATCGCTTCGGCGATGGGTGATTATTCAATGGTGGTGTGCGTCTGGTGGCTCTGTCTTTGTTTAGTGATTTAGTGAGAGTATGGAGAACCTCTTGGATAGTTTGGGATAGACCTCTGTCTTATTGGGGGTCTCTGTTTCTGTCTACCTGCCTGCCTGCCTGCCTACCTACCTGTCTACCTGCCTGCCTGCCTGCCTGCCTGCCTGTCTACCTGCCTGTCTACCTGCCTGTCTACCTGCCTGCCTGCCTGCCTGCCTGCCTGCCTGCCTGCCTGCCTGCCTGCCTGCCTGCCTGCCTACCTGTCTACCTGCCTGCCTGCCTGCCTGCCTGCCTGCCTGCCTACCTGTCTACCTGCCTGCCTGCCTGCCTGCCTGTCTACCTGCCTACCTGCCTGCCTGCCTGCCTGCCTGCCTACCTACCTGTCTACCTGCCTACCTGCCTGCCTGCCTGCCTGTCTACCTGCCTGTCTACCTGCCTGCCTGCCTGCCTGTCTACCTGCCTGCCTGCCTGTCTACCTGCCTGCCTGCCTGCCTGCCTGTCTACCTGCCTGCCTGCCTGCCTGCCTGCCTACCTACCTGTCTACCTGCCTACCTGCCTGCCTGCCTGTCTACCTGCCTGTCTACCTGCCTGCCTGCCTGCCTGCCTGTCTACCTGCCTGCCTGCCTGTCTACCTGCCTGCCTGCCTGCCTGCCTGCCTGCCTGCCTGCCTGCCTCTCTCTCTCTCTCTCTCTCTCTCTCTCTCTCTCTCTCTCTCTCTCTCTCTCTCTCTCTCTCTCTCTCTCTCTCTCTCTCTCTCTCTCTCTCTCTCTCTCATTCTATACATTCTTCCTGCTATGCACGGTGGGTGTCTCCTGTAGGTTCTTGCTCCCGCTTCACTTCCTGTCTACCCAATCAGTTCCTCTCCCCAACCGTCCTTCTAAATCTCTCCTTGAATCCTTGTCCTTGTATGTGGGTACAACCCGTCCTCGACTCAAGTCCATTACCTTTAGCGGTCGACCCCACAGACGCATTCATAAATTTTAACATGCTGTTCATTCAAAACGGGAATTTTCTCAAGTATAAATTGATATTATAATATACTAGCATATGGTGCATATATAGGCATAGGTTAGGTTAGGTGTTTAGGTTCTGTTGGCGATTATTTGTATTTGTAGTACGTGGGTGAAGCATTTACAGCGTTGTGGTTCGAACACAAGTCGTCAGTGAAGCACTTGTTCCGGAAGTGTTCGAACGTCATCAGTTGTGAGTCGTGTGTAAACCGCTTTTCATTCATAAACAACTGGGGGTTTGACGGGTGCATGAAATCACTTTTGGGTCTTTGTTTGGAGGACGGGCTGGGTTCAAACAGAGCACGTGAGCGAAGTACTTGTTCCGGAAGTGTTCGGACGTCATCTGTTGTGAGTCGTGTATAAACCGCTCTTCGCTCATAAACGGGGTTTGGCGGCTGTATTAACGAGCTTGGATCTTTATATACGAGAACTGGCTGCTTCAGCTGATGACATTCGAGGTTTTCTCGAACATATCTTCCCAGAGTTCGAATGTTTCCTCTGTGCACTTCTCGAGATTATTCACACTACAGACATCTAGCCATACAGCCTTAATATGGTTAGGTTACAAAGATTAATTATGATTACAAAGGTTAATTATAACCAAAGGTTAATTATGATAATAAGTGCCCTGCCCGATGTTAACAAAGTGTTTACCTAATTAGTTTAGCTAACTTAATTACAACAGTGGTCCTACAATGTTGACTAAATTCAACAGTGAACTACAGATAACCCGGCTCCAGCTGGCAGCCGGTTGGCGGGAAACTCAGGTGTACAGGTCCTTGTTTACAGTGGATGTTGTCACGTTAATGAGGTCATTGTAAAGATGGGGAACCGTTAGGTTTCCTCTGATGGAGAGGTATACACTCCGCAATCTGCCCCATCTACATTTATTCCCCATCTACAATGTGTCCCATCTACACTGATTTCCATTCTCTGTCCCATCTATTAAACTCTTGTATCCGGCCCTCAAGACGGAGTCATGAAGGCATATATGGCCACAAACGTAGCATGACCAGACCACACACTAGAAGGTGAAGGGGACGACGACGTTTCGGTCCGTTCTGGACCATTCACAATCGACTTGAGAATGGTCCAGGACGGACCGAAACGTCGTCGTCCCTTCACCTTCTAGTGTGTGGTCTGGTCAACATACTTCAGCCACGTTATTGTGACTCCTCGCCTACACAAACGTAGCCTTTATCAATACTAAATGGAAGTTACAGTTCCCAATATACTACAAGAATAACACACCTGATTGTCGTAGTGGATAGTCTTATTGGTATAAATCATGTTAATGTGATTACTGTGTGTTTCTGAAGTGCTGAAGTAAGGTGTTGGGCCACTCTGCCACTCTACCCGAGTGCTTGTGGGTCATACGTAAGAAACTTGGACTGTTGGAGCCTCCAAACTTCCTGTGATTTCAGTAGAAATCCGGTTGTATGACTTTTTTTAATGTCTGTTGTGGTCCAGTGGTAGAGTATGCAGCTTGGCAGTGGCATGGTTGTAGGTTCGAGCCCACCTCATAGCCCTGGTGGATTTTCTCATGTCTTCTTATTACAAGAGTAAACAAAGACTTCCGACCTGCTGTTGAAGAACTAAATATCCTCCTACCAAACGTCTTGAAAGAGATGAATGTCGACTATGTATTTACATGCCCACTTGGGGACTGTCACTTGCAATGATCTCCATATATAGGGAAGACGACAAAATCTCTTTCAAGGTGCTTGGCTATGAACGAACTAAACAAAACTATATCATCAAACTATCGTTTAGTTGCGAGTATAAATCGCATTATTTGTAGTCACAACTAAACCAACACAAGAGATATCTTGACCAACAACATCGAAATAGTCGACAGATAGTGTGATGACAGATTACCTTACCTTGAGGTGCTTCCGGGGCTTAGCGTCCCCGCGGCCCGGTCGTCGACCAGGCCTCCTGGTTGCTGGACTGATCAACCAGGTATATCTAACCTAGATATAGCCAAAGCATTACATATGAAACACTTATCATCACGTCATTTAATTCTGCACCTTTCATACATTTTGTACTCTCTCTCTCTCTCTCTCTCTCTCTCTCTCTCTCTCTCTCTCTCTCTCTCTCTCTCTCTCTCTCTCTCTCTCTCTCTCTCTCTCTCTCTCTCTCTCTCTCTCTCTCTACGTACCCACGGAGAAGGCGCTGCACTGGGGATTGTTCTTGCAGACGCTGTTACACTCATTGGTGACGGCGGCGTCCTGCTTGCTAAGCAGCGGTTGAGACGGCTCGTTGAAAGCCACCCCGACCGTCTTCTCCATCGTCAGGGTCCCTCCGAAGCACTGGGCTGTTGGGGAAAACCACGAGGTCAGTCTTGGGGAGGAACTGTCTGACGGAGGAGGGTGTCTGCTGCAGGAGGGGGGGGGGGAGTAGGATTCTGTTGGAGATTTAGCGAAGCAAAGAAAGGGGAACGGGAGAGAACTATCAGGAGAGAGCACCAAGCCATTACGACTATATAGCACTGGGAAGGGATCAGGATCAGGATTTAGGATGGGACGGGGGGAAAGGAATGGTGCCCAACCACTTGGACGGTCGGGGGATTGAACGCCGACCTGCATGAAGCGAGACCGTCGCTCTACCGATGTTAGATTGTAGTAAAGGGGAAAGTAAGAGGTGCTTGTTTGTGGTGAGAAGAGGTAGTTGTCTGTGGTTAGAAGACTTAGTTGTTAGTGAGTAGTGAATAGAGAGAGAAAGAGGGAGTATAGAGATTTAATATGTGACAAAATAAATCTAAATTGCGTGCTTTATCGAAGACGAAAAGAGGTTTGGGTAACAATGTGGTTTAATCATTGTTTACATGCTAACATACACAGTGAGACGACAAAAGACAGTAATGCGTGTCATAATAACAAAACAAAATCATTCGTTTTTCGCAGAAACACAGACGGGTGCCAACACAAATAGTGCGCACGAATTTGGTGATTATAAAACAAGCTTTTCGTGTTGCTGTTCGTATATCTCCTGTCTTACCCCAGCTGAGAAACATCGCCCCAGCGGCAGTGAGTCTCATTTCATCTACTTCCCGTCCTCTCGGTGGAGGCAAATCGTCTTGGGGCTCTCCAAGCCCTTTAGATGCTTCTTCTAGACGCGCTTCGTGGTCACTGGGGTCGACGCCGCGGGCGCTGGGATTCCCCAAGAACTCCAGTATCGGTGATCTCGCTCGGAAGACGTCCACGTGTCGGTTGTTCCAGGAATCGTAAGTGTTGTCTTGCTTGACTTCCGCCTCGCTCGATGACTTCTCCAGTCGGCTGAAGGGCTTAGACAGCCATACGGTTTTCCCCCGTCTCGCCTCCTGACGTTCTTCGAACCTCAAGAGACGAAGATGCATCTATTTCAAGAACTGTGGCGTCATTTTTCACGGTTCTCAGTTTTGCCTGATGTTCCGAGGGTGATGTGAAGGAGGTCTCTGTGGCTCCTCCACTGGGCTGCGTCACGGAATTATAGAATGTTTCAGAAGCGTCGAATCCTGTGTGGCGGGTTTCGAAGAGGTTCGGACGATTTGTGACTATCGTAACTCTCTTGAATGTCTCAGAAGCTTCGTGCATGGTGAGTGGGCGGTCACTGAAGCTGGGACGTGTTGTGGGTGTTGAAGCTTTATGGAGCATTATGGAAGCTTCAAGTCCGGTGTGCCGGTGTTGGGAGAAGCTCGACCATGTTATGGGTGTCGAACCCTGAAGAAACTCCGCTTCAGCTGCGTTATTTCAAGGACCATCCACGTTTCCGCCGGATCATCCAGTACCTCACCACCACCACCACCACGAAAGAAAAGATATGCCATAATAATTACATTTATAATGAAGAATAACATTATGACACAATACTGAAGTCGTGCAATGGGATCGAACCCGCGTCCCTGATCTCCTCAGGGACACGCATTACCATAGTCCAGTATGCAAGTACCTCGAGAGTCCAGGGACGGACGTTCGAGTCCTTTGTGTAACCTCAATATCTTCCCAGTTACAGAGTTACGAAACGAAATAACAATACTGAACCTGACTCCTCAGACACATGCATTACCGACTGAACCGTGATGAGCTGAAAGTACTTACTTGAGGTACCACTGAGCGAGGTACTTACTGGTCCAGGTACGACTGGGCGAGGTACCTCGACCAGTGATACCACCAAGCCTACTTGGAGTGTACAAGGTACCCTCCAGCACCACAATCCTAGTGTTTACGGGATCACCATAGTCCGTGCTACATGGACACTTCGTTCTGAGTAGCTAAATCTGAAACAACAACAACAACAACAACCACAATCCTTGCTTTAGTTGTTGCTAGGTTAAGGGGGCAGGTACGCGTTCGATTCTCGTATATATATTATTCGTGACCATCACATCTAGACTACTAGAGATAACTAGAAATACGCCGTACTAATAAAACCATTCAAGCCCATAATATTAACGTCTACCACGCATCGGCCTCGACAGGTTAGGTGGGTTGGTTGGGTTTGCAGGTTTAAAGTTAGGCAAATCAGGACCTAGATTCACGAAGCAGTTACGCAAGTACTTACGAGCCTGTTCATCTTTTCTCAATCTTTGGCGGCTTTGTTTACAATTATTAAACAGTTAATGAGCTCCGAAGCACCAGGAGGCTGTTTATAACAATAACAACAGTTGATTGGCAAGTTTTCATGCTTGTAAACTGTTTAATAAATGTAACCAAAGCCGTCAAAGATTGAGAAAAGATGTACACGTTCGTAAGTACTTGCGTAACTGCTTCGTGAATCCGGGTCCTGATTTGCCTAACTTTTTAAACAGTTTAAGCATGAAAACTTGCCAATCAACTGTTGTTATTGTTATAAACAGCCTCCTGGTGCTTCGGAGCTCATTAACTGTTTAATAATTATAAACAAAGCCGCCAAAGATTGAGAAAAGATGTACACGTTCGTAAGTGCTTCGTGAATCTGGCTGTTATCTTTGTTTACGAAGTGTGAGATCGAAGAAAACGGATTTGAAGACTCACCTGACGAAAGGGCGGGAAGCGTCCCCAACGCCGCCGCCACCAGCAGGAGCGGACGTAAGCGGGTCATCTGCAGGAGGAAGAAGAAGCATTGATGAGAGACTATGATGGTTGTAATACAACCCGTCCTGCTACTAGAACGTCGCATTTTTGACGTATACTTTACCTAAGGGAGTAAAAATGTGTCGTACTAGAAAATGGTATAGCGACTCGCTGAAATTGACGTCATGTCTCCGTTTTCTGTTTTGGGTCCTCTGGAATGTAACAGTTACGTGATTGTCGTTGATACAGTCACCGATTGTATCAGCGATACAGTTGGTGATTGTATCATTGTATTTTCACTGCTGAATGTATTGTGGTCGCACTGGTGTAGAGGCATTGGTGTACTGTCACTGTTGAAGTGCCAAGCGTTTGATGGCACTCTGGAATCACCCAATTAGTGGTGTGGTTGGTCATAAGGTATACCTAGAGGCCCTCCTTCTCCCAAGCCCCTTCCAGAACACCTACCCCCCACTTTCCAGAACACCCCCCCCCCCTTCCAGAACACCCCCCCCCCACCTTCCAGGACTCAGCGGCCCCCCCCCCTTCTCCTTCTCCCCCTCGTTCCCTTTGTACTGGCTACGACTACTGTGTTATTCATTACTTACTCAGCCATCATTCTTTTCCCCTTTGAATCACTACTTATTCATGACATAATTCCAGGTAACGTGAGTGTTTGGGGTGAGTACTTGACTCATCCAGGTGAGTACACACTCACACACACACACACACCTGGGGACCTGATAGCCGAGTGGACAGCGCTCTGGACTCGTAATCCTACGGTCCGGGTTCTATCCCCGGTGATGGCAGAAACAAAATAGGCAGAGTTTCTATCACCCTGATGCCCCCTGTTACCTAGCAGTAAATAGGTACCTGGGAGTTAGACAGCTGTTACGGGCTGCTTCCTGGGGATGTAAGTGTTTGGAAAACAATTAGTTAGTAGTTAGTTACAGTTGATTGACAGTTGAGAGGCGGGCCGAAAGAGCAGAGCTCAACCCCCGGCAAGCACAACTAGGTGAATACTAGGTGAGTACCTTCACTACCCACAAACTCACTGTAAAGGCCGTCAACACTATCATTACACTATCGGGGAGCCGAGCGGACAGCACGCTGGACTTGTGATCCTGTGGTCCCGGGTTCGATCCCGGGCGCCAGCGAGAAACAATGGGCAGAGTTTCTTTCACCCTATGCCCCTGTTACCTAGCAGTAAAATAGGTACCTGGGTGTTAGTCAGCTGTCACGGGCTGCTTCCTGGGGGTGGAGGCCTGGTCGAGGACCGGGCCGCGGGGACACTAAAGCCCCGAAATCATCTCAAGATAACCCATAAGGCCACCTAACCCTCCTCTAACCTTAACGTAACCACTACAATCAGCAGATCTCCCTACCATCAATAGCACAATCCACTGTCACAATCCCCACTATTAATCACTATTACAATCACTATACCCACTACCACCACCACTACCAATCATCATCACCACCTCCCACTACCACAATCACCATGTACCACCACCAGCTACCACAATCACCAAAAACCAAAACCCAGCAATGATGCACAGAGCCTCAACCCTAAACAATCAACTATTACCATCAATTATCGAGAGTAGACGCCAACACACAGCACAAAAACCTGTGGAAAATTGACAATTACCGGTGAAAATAGCGCTCCACAAAAACCAAACAGTGGGCAGTACCCCAGTGGTTATTTACCCAGTGTTTGCTGACATAATGCGCTCTGCCATGAGCATTATAAATATTGTGTCGACGCCCTTTTGTTATTGAGTGGCGGTGGTGCCAAATTTCTACCGTTACCCTGTCTAAAAGGTGGTAACCCTGTAAGTGGGGGCTGATATGTGGCACCTGTGGGTTTGTTTATGTTGACGGGTTATATCTAGGTTAGGTTGAGCTGGGTGTTGTACTCACCTAGTTGTCTTTGCGGGGGTTGAGCTCTGGCTCTTTGGTCCCGCCTCTCAGCTGTCGATCAACAGGTTGAAGGGTGTGTAATTACCTAAGTGTAATTACCTAAGTGTAGTTACAGGATGAGAGCTACGCTCGTGGTGTCCCGTCTTCCCAGCACTCTTTGTCATATAACGCTTTGAAACTACTGACGGTCTTGGCCTCCACCACCTTCTCACTTAACTTGTTCCAACCGTCTACCACTCTATTTGCGAAGGTGAATTTTCTTATATTTCTTCGGCATCTGTGTTTAGCTAGTTTAAATCTATGGCCTCTTGTTCTTGAAGTTCCAGGTCTCAGGAAGTCTTCCCTGTCGATTTTATCAATTCCTGTTACTATTTTGTACGTAGTGATCATATCACCTCTTTTTCTTCTGTCTTCTAGTTTTGGCATATTTAATGCTTCTAACCTCTCCTTGTAGCTCTTGCCCTTCAGTTCTGGGAGCCACTTAGTAGCATGTCTTTGCACCTTTTCCAGTTTGTTGATGTGCTTCTTAAGATATGGGCACCACACAACAGCTGCATATTCTAGCTTTGGCCTAACAAAAGTCATGAACAATTTCTTTAGTATATCGCCATCCATGTATTTAAATGCAATTCTGAAGTTAGAAAGCATTGCATAGGCTCCTTGCACAATATTCTTAATGTGGTCCTCAGGTGATAGTTTTCTATCTAGAACCACTCCTAGATCTCTTTCTTTATCAGATCTTTCTTATCTTTCTTTATTTATAGTGTGTGTGTGTGTGTGCGTGCGTGCGCGTGTATGTGTGTGTGAACTCGCCTAGTTGTGCTTGCCGGGGTTGAGTTCTGGCTCTTTGGTACCACCTCTCAACCGTCAATCAACTGGTGTACAGGTTCCTGAGCCTATTGGGCTCTATCATATCTACACTTGAAACTGTGTATGGAGTCAGCCTCCACCACATCACTGCCTAATGCATTCCATTTGTCAACCACTCTGACACTAAAAAAGTTCTTTCTAATATCTCTGTGGCTCGTTTGGGCGCTCAGTTTCCACCTGTGTCCCCTTGTGTGTGTGTGTGAAGAAACTCATTTAGTTGTGCTTGCGGGGGTTGAGCTCTGGTTCTTTGGTCCCGCCTCTCAACTGTCAATCAACTGGTGTACATATCCCTGAGCCTACTGGGCTGTGTACGTGTGTGTGTACATAGTCAGACAAAGCACATACACACACACACAGTAATCAATACATACAAAGGTCCTTGAAGCACAAGCACCATTGACAAACCTCTCTCTCTCTCTCTCTCTCTCTCTCTCTCTCTCTCTCTCTCTCTCTCTCTCTCTCTCTCTCTCTCTCTCTCTCTCTCTCTCTCTCTCTCTCTCTCTCTCTCTCTCTCTCGCAGGTATGCCGAAGGCGTGCTATGACTCCCTTAGCAGGTGTACAAGTGCCAATCACTGTCTCGGGTTAGTGGCTGCGACCTTCCCACTCCCAACTGCGGTTGGGCGCGGCCCTTCCCCCCCCCCCCACCCCCACCTTTCCCACACGCCCCTCCCGGTAAATGGATCCGGTCGCAGGAATGAACTCCACCCCTCATACTCTAGTCATCCTAGATCCCCTCATATCCTAGCCATCCTAGCTCACAGCAAATCCAAGTCATCCTAAATCCTCTCATATCCTAGCCCCCATCACATCCCAGCCATCCTAGATCCCCTTATATCCTA
Organism: Procambarus clarkii; assembly: GCF_040958095.1. Taxonomy (NCBI): domain Eukaryota; kingdom Metazoa; phylum Arthropoda; class Malacostraca; order Decapoda; family Cambaridae; genus Procambarus; species Procambarus clarkii. Next base: position 12,316,349 of record NC_091239.1, on the reverse strand, counting down.
GCTATCCTAGCTCAATATAGGATTGTGGTCAATAGTTTCCTCTTGTTGCGCCGTGGTCTATGTCGTCTATGTTTTCTCAGCAGCATCTTAATGATTCTCTTGGTCTAGTCGGTAAAGTGACGGCATCGCTTCTTCCAGAGTCGGTGTTCGATTTCCGATGGTCCCAGTGATTTGGCATCATTTCTTCACTTCGTCCTTATATCCGAGCTCCTTGTCCTCATATCCCAACTCCTTGTCCTCATATCCCAGCTCCTTGTCCTCATATACCCTCTCTCACAGCCAGTCTCTTTGCACCTGTTTCTCTCTCTCTCTCTCTCTCTCTCTCTCTCTCTCTCTCTCTCTCTCTCTCTCTCTCTCTCTCTCTCTCTCTCTCTCTCTCTCTCTCTCTCTCTCTTTTTCTCTTTCATGCCAGGAAGGCAGCAAGGCCAATGGTCTGAGGTTGTCCTTGGGTCACACACACACACACACACACACACACACACACACACACACACACACACACACACACACACACACACACACACACACACACACACACACATACACACACACACACACACACATACACACACACACACACACACACACCAAACACTGATCATGGAAGTCCACCCTACTCTGTCCCGTTTTTTGTGCACGTGCAATGCTCTAATTCAATTGCAACTCTTTTATGCAAGCTAAAATGTTATTTTTTATTTTTTATTTTACATTCGACCCTGAAAATGTAATTGTTGTATTGTTATTATTATCATGATTATTTGTATTTGTATTATTTGGTGTTAGTGGTGGTGAATCACACCGCTAGATGGCTGTGTTGGTGTTGTTGGTGGTGAATCCCACCGCTAGATGGCAGCGTTGGTGTTCTTGGTGGTGAATCACACCGCTAGATGGCAGCGTTGGTGTTCTTGGTGGTGAATCACACCGCTAGATGGCAGTGTTGGTGTTGTTGGTGGTGAATCACACCGCTAGATGGCAGCGTTGGTGTTCTTGGTGGTGAATCACACCGCTAGATGGCAGTGTTGGTGTTGTTGGTGGTGAATCACACCGCTAGATGGCAGCGTTGGTGTTCTTGGTGGTGAATCACACCGCTAGATGGCAGTGTTGGTGTTGTTGGTGGTGAATCACACCGCTAGATGGCAGCGTTGGTGTTCTTGGTGGTGAATCACACCGCTAGATGGCAGCGTTGGTGTTCTTGGTGGTGAATCCCACCGCTAGATGGCAGCGTTGGTGTTCTTGGTGGTGAATCACACCGGTAGATGGCAGCGTTGGTGTTCTTGGTGGTGAATCCCACCGCTAGATGGCAGCGTTGGTGTTCTTGGTGGTGAATCACACCGGTAGATGGCAGTGTTTGTGTTGGTGGTGGTGAATCACACCGCCAGATGGCAGTGTTGACGAGGTTGTCCTAATGTAATTTATTAGGAGGTCGTCAACATTTCGACCTCCCATTTCCAGCTTTGTTTCAGTTGTCATGGCGCGTATTTATGTTTTTTTTTTTGTTTTATCTTTGTGCCTTCAACCTTCAACTGCTTTTAAATGTTCCTTGTTTTATCATCCCTGACGTTCCCTCCTATCATTCGTTATTAGTTCTGATTATCATCCCTGACCCACATGCTAAGTAAGGTCAAGGGAAAGAGATGGGGTAGGGAGCAATGAGACGTTCGCGAGAGTAATCCGGATTACGGATGTGTGAGAACGCCAGTTGCACGGATACAAGTCGCTTTAAAAACCTATCTCACCTTACCCGGAGCCGGTCGGCCGAGCGGACAGTACGCTGGACTTGTGATCCTGTGGTCCTGGGTTCGATCCCAGGCGCCGGCGAGAAACAATTGGAAGCGTTTCTTTCACCCTATGCCCCTGTTACCTAGCAGTAAAATAGGAACCTGGGTGTTAGTCAGCTGTCACGGGCTGCTTCCTGGGGGTGGAGGCCTGGTCGAGCACCGGGCCGCGGGGACACTAAAAAGCCCCGAAATCATCTCAAGATAACCTCAAGATAACCTACCCGACCAAACTCCACCCAACACAAACCATCCTAGCGCAAGCCAGCCGAGCCTATCAGAGCCTAATATAATGATATTTACGGTTTTGACAATCAGAAAACGATTTCCCGCCAAAACCCCTGAGTATATATAATGTGACACTCCCCCTCCCTCATTCACACAATGACTGTCCTTGTACTTAATTCCTGCTTCAAGTAGCATCCATTCATGTTTTTGGGGGGTTTTGTGTTCCACAGAGGAAGATGACAGCATCGCTGGGTGTGTCAAAGGGGGGTAGGGGTGAGGGACGGGTGGGGGGGGGGTTAACCCAGCAGGCCTTGAAATTTAGCAATATTTTAACTTAAACAATGGAGTCGTTTGTATAAGTGATGTTTTGAGGGGGCGGGTGCCGGCGGAGTCTGCATCCTCTCATCTCCCCTTGTGTGTTGTGGTCAGCGGGGCATCTTTGTGAGCTGCGTCTTAGACTGGTGGGGAGGAGTTGCCATGGTGATGATGATGATGTCCACGAGGATGATGGTGGTGATAGTGAATGTATAGTGATAGTTAAGAGAGGCAGTAAAGATGATGGTGACCAATAGTAATAGTGACTGGATCTCTTCTCTGGTACATTGTGAACTTCGACGGCTATATGTGTGTGTGTGTGTGTGTGTGTGTGTGTGTGTGTGTGTGTGTGTGTGTGTGTGTGTGTGTGTTTGAGAGTACCTCCTCTGGCTGGAAGAAGGGGGACCCATAGCCTCGGAGGAAACCACACATAACGCATTAGAGGGAATGTTTAGGTCTCCTCCAATACAGTTTCTAAGCTTTGCTCCTACCACCCCCTTTTGTGTTTTTTGTGTTTTATTATGTATTTGATGGTTACAAGATATACATTGCTTAATACAAAAAATGCTTAAAGGTTATGGATCTCTTGAAAAACACGACAATAGGAAACACTGATAAATGTCACAGACGGGTTCGATCATTGTTGCAAGTCAAACACATCTTCGAATTCCTCTGAAGTTGGACTAGTGCCCAAGACGCAACAGGCATTTCCCCTCTGAATCGCAACACTGAGGCGCTGGAACAAGAAACTTTTTGCTCTCTGATCTTTTGTAGCACCGATCAATATCTCCCCCAATTCCTTCAGGAACTTCAATGCACATTTTTCCCACGAACCGAGGGTCTCCGAGCCGATGGGAACAAAGCTGTAGCAGTGTGCCAGACCTCTGTATCTAATAATTTTCTGCGATTCCCTGAAGGAAGCAGCGCAACCCCCTTCACGTGTGCTGTAGTGGAGGTAGGTACTGGCCAGTGTGGCAGCGCACATGTAGTCCCACACCACTTGCTTACCATCCTTCCAAGGAAGCAAGGTGACCCCATCTGGGCACTTCTGAGGGTCATTAGGTCTGAATAAGTCTGGTTCTCTTTGTGCCGGGCAGCGGGCTGTGGCGAGGCTCCTCTTGATGATGTCGTTGACTTCTTCATGTCTTGCAATTTTACCCTGTGATTTACGACATACCAGACCATGACGACCATATTGGTCTGCCATCGCAGTTCCGCAGATGCACCTATGTTCGGTGAGGATGGGGGCGGCAAGGCGAAGGGCAACTCCAACACAGAGAGCGTCATGACTGAGGCGAGTTCCCAGGGCTGCATTGGGCACAGCAAATAAAAAATCCCCAGCATGGGGCGCTGTTACAGCTAGGAAGCGGGCTTTGTTTTCAGCATCAGCGTTGTCAATCATTGCTGTGACAGTCTTTTCCATTATGGGGCTATCCCAGTGGGCCTGCTTGTGGTCTTTTGGGACTTGTGGTTGGAGTAGAGGGTGTGCAATGGTGTCCCATTGTCTGGCTGCTTCGATGAACGTTTGATCATGAGTTCCCGCTGTCTCTTATATGCTCTGGTAGGATCTGCCCTACCAATTCGTTGGCTGCTGTACACGAGAATAAGAATGAATAATATAATAAATATATATATATATATATATATATATATATATATATATATATATATATATATATATATATATATATATATATATATATATTTATTTATATATTTATATGACAGTGTCAGACCACGAAGGAAGAATTGAAACAGGAATTTCCTTAAGTACTTTCGTATTTAATAATACATCTTCAGAAGGAAGAATCAAACGTTTAACCTTTCTGATGATGTATTATTAAATACGAAAGTACTTAAGGAAATTCCTGTTTCAATTCTTCCTTCGTGGTCACTGTTGAAAAAGATTAAACAACAACATAAAAAAAGGGTTACAACATTGGTTACATGCAGGGTACAAGGCTACTTGTCACCGGTTGTAGAGCTCCTCAGATGGCGGGCAGGAACCATGGATGTAGTGAGCATTTCCTCTCTGGATCGCCAAACTAAGGCGCTGAGAGAGGAAACTGGCGGCTCTAGGGTCTCTAGTTGTTTCAATTAGCTTGGAACTCAACTCCTTAAAAAAACTAGCAGCACTTTCACCCCAGGCACCAAGTAACTCTGAGTCAATGAGGACAACTGCCCCATACACCAAGTTTCTCTGAGGCAATGTGAACTTTATTCACTCTATTATGTGCTGGTTGGGGGAGGCCCAGTGCAGGGTTGAGCAGTTGTTTGATGTGGTTGGGTCTTAGTCCTGTGAACCCGCCTGCTGATCCTGGTGGGAGGGTTGTTATCGTTGTTTAAGATTTGCTACTTGGAATAAAAAGTTGCAAGTAGCACGGGCTATGGTGAGCCCGTAGTGGTGGGAAGGATAAAGGTCTGTGAGGTTCCTGTGTTCACTTCCACTCTTTCAGCCTCGGGGCGGAGATCGCATTGTTCCTGCCAAAATGTTTCGTTTGGAAACAAAGGGAGAGTGGCAGTGGGGCTTTGTACTGTTGCGTGGTTCACTGTGTCTCTGGTCCACCTGTTTCACTGTCTGGCTGGTCCGTCTGGTTCACTCTGGTCCGTCTGGTTCACTGTCTCTCTGGTCCACTGGCTGCCTGGTCCTGTGTCTCGTTTGTCCAAACAATTCAACTAATTCACTAACTAGTCTACACTAGGAACTATTTCTAACTAAAATAACCCAATTTGAGCAGAAATAGTTGACTATTAAAAGTAACTTTATACTATATTTTTTAAAATAAATCAGACATAAATAGGAAAAAAAGTAACCCAGCCTTGGGTTTGGGAGCCGGTCGGCCGAGCGGACAGCACCCTGGACTTGTGATCCTGTGGTCCTGGGTTCGATCCCAGGCGCCGGCGAGAAACAATGGGCAGAGTTTCTTTGACCCTATGCCCCTGTTACCTAGCAGTAAAATAGGTACCTGGGTGTTAGTCAGCTGTCACGGGCTGCTTCCTGGGGGTGGAGGCCTGGTCGAGGACCGGGCCGCGGGGACACTAAAAAGCCCCGAAATCATCTCAAGATAACCTCAAGAGAAGATAGCCTTTAAAAATATTTTATATCCAAATTACCATAAAAAACTCTTAAATACAGGTAATACAATACATATTTATCCACAATTAACACACATGAATATATATACAAAATGTGTAAAATAATATTGAAAAATTGCATAGAATTCTTTAGACTTCAACGCGGTAGTATATAGTGATCTCTAAGACACTTAGAGACTCTTAAGAGATCTAAGAGATCTCTTGGCGACTAAGCCGTTTGGGAGGTAAGATTAACATCTCCCGATGCATAAGGGTGGGCCTGACGGCTGAGTGGACAGCGCTCGGGATTCGTAGTCCTATTCGTAGTACCAATTACGAAACCTGTACATCTTTTCCACAACTGTAGAGGCTGTTTACAACGAGGTTGTTGACAACAACAATCATCTTGAGGGGGGGGGGGGAAAGGTTGTGGCGTTGACACGTTGATTGTAATGTCTTTATTTGATCATTCCGTTGTGATTAATACGGTGTGAAAGATTAATTTTAATCCTAAGTGTTCCAGCAACATCTCCCTAGTACTCTCAACTAGTAGTTCCAGTACTCTCAACTAGTAGTTCCAGTACTCTCAACTAGTAGTTCCAGTACTCTCAACTAGTAGTTCTAGTACTCTCAACTAGTAGTTCCAGTACTCTCAACTAGTAGTTCCAGTACTCTCAACTAGTAGTTCCAGTACTCTCAGCTAGTAGTTCCAGTACTCTCAACTAGTAGTTCCAGTACTCTCAACTAGTAGTTCTGGTACTCTCAACTAGTAGTTCTAGTACTCTCAACTAGTAGTTCCAGTACTCTCAACTAGTAGTTCCAGTACTCTCAACTAGTAGTTCCAGTACTCTCAACTAGTAGTTCCAGTACTCTCAACTAGTAGTTCCAGTACTCTCAGCTAGTAGTTCCAGTACTCTCAGCTAGTAGTTCCAGTACTCTCAACTAGTAGTTCCAGTACTCTCAGCTAGTAGTTCCAGTACTCTCAACTAGTAGTTCCAGTACTCTCAGCTAGTAGTTCCAGTACTCTCAGCTAGTAGTTCCAGTACTCTCAACTAGTAGTTCCAGTACTCTCAGCTAGTAGTTCCAGTACTCTCAAGCTAGTAGTTCCAGTACTCTCAACTAGTAGTTCCAGTACTCTCAACTAGTAGTTCTAGTACTCTCAACTAGTAGTTCTAGTACTCTCAGCTAGTAGTTCCAGTACTCTCAACTAGTAGTTCCAGTACTCTCAACTAGTAGTTCCAGTACTCTCAAACTAGTAGTTCCAGTACTCTCAACTAGTAGTTCCAGTACTCTCAACTAGTAGTTCCAGTACTCTCAACTAGTAGTTCCAGTACTCTCAACTAGTAGTTCCAGTACTCTCAACTAGTAGTTCCAGCACTCTCAACTAGTAGTTCCAGTACTCCAACTAGTAGTTCCAGTACTCCCAACCTAGTAGTTCCAGTACTCTCAACTAGTAGTTCCAGTACTCTCAACTAGTAGTTCCAGTACTCTCAACTAGTAGTTCCAGTACTTCTCAACTAGTAGTTCCAGTACTCTCAACTAGTAGTTCCAGTACTCTCAACTAGTAGTTTCCAGTACTCTCACTAGTAGTTCCAGTACTCTCAACTAGTAGTTCCAGTACTCTCAACTAGTAGTTCCAGTACTCTCAACTAGTAGTTCCAGTACTCTCAACTAGTAGTTCCAGTACTCTCAACTAGTAGTTCCAGTACTCTCAACTAGTAGTTCCAGTACTCTCAACTAGTAGTTCCAGTACTCTCAACTAGTAGTTCCAGTACTCTCAACTAGTAGTTCCAGTACTCTCAACTAGTAGTTCCAGTACTCTCAACTAGTAGTTCCAGTACTCTCAACTAGTAGTTCCAGTACTCTCAACTAGTAGTTCCAGCACTCTCAACTAGTAGTTCCAGTACTCTCAACTAGTAGTTCCAGCACTCTCAACTAGTAGTTCCAGCACTCTCAACTAGTAGTTCCAGTACTCTCAACTAGTAGTTCCAGTACTCTCAACTAGTAGTTCCAGTACTCTCAACTAGTAGTTCCAGTACTCTCAACTAGTAGTTCCAGTACTCCCAACTAGTAGTTCCAGTACTCCCAACTAGTAGTTCCAGTACTCTCAACTAGTAGTTCCAGTACTCCCAACTAGTAGTTCCAGTACTCTCAACTAGTAGTTCCAGTACTCTCAACTAGTAGTTCCAGTACTCTCAACTAGTAGTTCCAGTACTCTCAACTAGTAGTTCCAGTACTCCCAACTAGTAGTTCCAGTACTCTCAACTAGTAGTTCCAGTACTCTCAACTAGTAGTTCCAGTACTCTCAACTAGTAGTTCCAGTACTCTCAACTAGTAGTTCCAGTACTCTCAACTAGTAGTTCCAGTACTCTCAACTAGTAGTTCCAGTACTCTCAACTAGTAGTTCCAGTACTCCCAACTAGTAGTTCCAGTACTCTCAACTAGTAGTTCCAGTACTCTCAACTAGTAGTTCCAGTACTCTCAACTAGTAGTTCCAGTACTCTCAACTAGTAGTTCCAGTACTCCCAACTAGTAGTTCCAGTACTCTCAACTAGAAGTTCCAGTACTCTCAACTAGTAGTTCCAGTACTCTCAACTAGTAGTTCCAGTACTCTCAACTAGTAGTTCCAGTACTCTCAACTAGTAGTTCCAGTACTATCAACTAGTAGTTCCAGTACTCTCAACTAGTAGTTCCAGTACTCTCAACTAGTAGTTCCAGTACTCTCAACTAGTAGTTCCAGTACTCTCAACTAGTAGTTCCAGTACTCTCAACTAGTAGTTCCAGTACTCTCAACTAGTAGTTCCAGTACTCTCAACTAGTAGTTCCAGCACTCTCAACTAGTAGTTCCAGTACTCCCAACTAGTAGTTCCAGCACTCTCAACTAGTAGTTCCAGTACTCCCAACTAGTAGTTCCAGTACTCTCAACTAGTAGTTCCAGTACTCTCAACTAGTAGTTCCAGTACTCTCAACTAGTAGTTCCAGTACTCTCAACTAGTAGTTCCAGTACTCTCAACTAGTAGTTCCAGTACTCTCAACTAGTAGTTCCAGTACTCTCAACTAGTAGTTCCAGTACTCTCAACTAGTAGTTCCAGTACTCTCAACTAGTAGTTCCAGTACTCTCAACTAGTAGTTCCAGTACTCTCAACTAGTAGTTCCAGTACTCTCAACTAGTAGTTCCAGTACTCTCAACTAGTAGTTCCAGTACTCTCAACTAGTAGTTCCAGTACTCTCAACTAGTAGTTCCAGTACTCTCAACTAGTAGTTCCAGTACTCTCAACTAGTAGTTCCAGTACTCTCAACTAGTAGTTCCAGTACTCCCAACTAGTAGTTCCAGTACTCTCAACTAGTAGTTCCAGTACTCTCAACTAGTAGTTCCAGTACTCTCAACTAGTAGTTCCAGTACTCTCAACTAGTAGTTCCAGTACTCTCAACTAGTAGTTCCAGTACTCCCAACTAGTAGTTCCAGTACTCTCAACTAGTAGTTCCAGTACTCTCAACTAGTAGTTCCAGTACTCTCAACTAGTAGTTTCCAGTACTCCCAACTAGTAGTTCCAAGTACTCTCAACTAGTAGTTCCAGTACTCCCAACTAGTAGTTCCAGTACTCTCAACTAGTAGTTCCAGTACTCCCAACTAGTAGTTCCAGTACTCTCAACTAGTAGTTCCAGTACTCTCAACTAGTAGTTCCAGTACTCTCAACTAGTAGTTCCAGTACTCTCAACTAGTAGTTCCAGTACTCTCAACTAGTAGTTCCAGTACTCTCAACTAGTAGTTCCAGTACTCTCAACTAGTAGTTCCAGTACTCTCAACTAGTAGTTCCAGTACTCTCAACTAGTAGTTCCAGTACTCTCAACTAGTAGTTCCAGTACTCCCAACTAGTAGTTCCAGTACTCTCAGCTAGTAGTTCCAGTACTCTCAACTAGTAGTTCCAGTACTCTCAACTAGTAGTTCCAGTACTCTCAACTAGTAGTTCCAGTACTCTCAACTAGTAGTTCCAGTACTCTCAACTAGTAGTTCCAGTACTCTCAACTAGTAGTTCCAGTACTCTCAACTAGTAGTTCCAGTACTCTCAACTAGTAGTTCCAGTACTCTCAACTAGTAGTTCCAGTACTCTCAACTAGTAGTTCCAGTACTCTCAACTAGTAGTTCCAGTACTCTCAACTAGTAGTTCCAGTACTCCCAACTAGTAGTTCCAGTACTCTCAACTAGTAGTTCCAGTACTCTCAACTAGTAGTTCCAGTACTCTCAACTAGTAGTTCCAGTACTCTCAACTAGTAGTTCCAGTACTCTCAACTAGTAGTTCCAGTACTCTCAACTAGTAGTTCCAGTACTCTCAACTAGTAGTTCCAGTACTCTCAACTAGTAGTTCCAGTACTCTCAACTAGTAGTTCCAGTACTCTCAACTAGTAGTTCCAGTACTCCCAACTAGTAGTTCCAGTACTCTCAACTAGTAGTTCCAGTACTCTCAACTAGTAGTTCCAGTACTCTCAACTAGTAGTTCCAGTACTCTCAACTAGTAGTTCTAGTACTCTCAACTAGTAGTTCCAGTACTCTCAACTAGTAGTTCCAGTACTCTCAACTAGTAGTTCCAGTACTCTCAACTAGTAGTTCCAGTACTCTCAACTAGTAGTTCCAGTACTCTCAACTAGTAGTTCCAGTACTCTCAACTAGTAGTTCCAGTACTCTCAACTAGTAGTTCCAGTACTCTCAACTAGTAGTTCCAGTACTCTCAACTAGTAGTTCCAGTACTCTCAACTAGTAGTTCCAGTACTCTCAACTAGTAGTTCCAGTACTCTCAACTAGTAGTTCCAGTACTCTCAACTAGTAGTTCCAGTACTCTCAGCTAGTAGTTCCAGTACTCTCAGCTAGTAGTTCCAGTACTCTCAACTAGTAGTTCCAGTACTCTCAACTAGTAGTTCTAGTACTCCCAACTAGTAGTTCCAGTACTCTCAAATAGTAGTTCCAGTACTCTCAACTAGTAGTTCTAGTACTCCCAACTAGTAGTTCCAGTACTCTCAAATAGTAGTTCCAGTACTCTCAACTAGTAGTTCTAGTACTCTCAACTAGTAGTTCCAGTACTCTCAACTAGTAGTTCCAGTACTCTCAACTAGCACGTCTCATTTTGTACGCTATGGTCCCCAACGTACAGATTACAGTGTACTATAAAAAAAAATCCTGGCAGCAAAAAGTCTCCTTTTATTGCCGGGGAAAGAGTAGCCATTTTGGAAATTGTCGAGAATTTCCTTGACCAAAACGTGTTGTTTAATCAATATTTATATATATCTGAGTATATATATTTATATATGTTGTCCATTAGTTTATTTAGAAGCTATCTAATTGATATTAAAGTCGAGGGGAAATGAAATAATTGAAATGTACAGATCAATAATGCAAGTAAAAACCAGGTGTTGACATCAGCCTTTGTTTACATAATTCATAATTCATAATTGTATAATAATAATAATATGACAAGTTGGATAGGCTTCCCCGTCACGTCAATCATCTACACGACCTTGAACTGGGGACCTAAAGCTTCTACATATACTGTTAACACAAGATAAGAGTCGTAGAGGATGTCGTAAGAGCATTCTGCGACACCTTCTACGACGTGCCACAGGTCGCTGGACGACGAGGCTTGGCGGTTAGGCATAAGGGGCCAGATTCACGAAAGTACTTACGCAAGCACTTACGAACCTGTACATCTTTTCTCAATCTTTGGCGACTTTGTTTACAATTATTAAACAGTTAATGAGCTCCGAAGCACCAGGAGGCTGTTTATAACAATAACAACAGTTGATTGGCAAGTTTTCATGCTTGTAAACTGTTTAATAAATGTAACCAAAGCCGTCAAAGATTGAGGAAAGATGTACACGTTCGTAAGTACTTGCGTAAATGCTTCGTGAATCTGGCCCAAGATCTCTTCGTTCCTGTTTCTCTCTACTGTTGTTCCTGTTTGGGAAGGTCTGTTGTGGGAAGGATAGCTGTAAGTGGTACAGTTAACCACTTACAGTATAAACTGTTAAGTGGTGCATCAGACGGAATCTAAATGAAAACACTAAACAGGTAGGGTGAAGATGACGTCACTGTCTATGTATTCGATTCCCCGACATTTAGAAATTCCATTTTTCCTACTTATGTATCATAACCTTCATATATGTATACATATAATCCCCCAATGTATAACTAGTGTAGTATATCAACCACAAGGCCATTCCTACCCAAAAATATATGCATACACACCCGAACTACATCGAACACCTGGTGCAAACGGAGTCGAAGTCAGGGCCAATATGAGGGAGGAGTCAGACCAGGGCGGACACTTCCGGCAGGGAATCACTGATGTGCTTTTATGCCTACTTCCGGTGTCGGAAAGTGTCGGGAGAGTGTCGGAGCGGGTGTCACGCTCGCGGCCAACTTGTCCGCGTCCACGCCACCTGACAGCCTCAACCTCATTGCTGCCTAAACAAGCCTACAAGGTTGTTATGGCTGTCAAGGCATGATTGACAGTAGCGGGGGTGTAGGTGTCAAGTTATGATTGACAGTGATGGTGGGGGGTTGTCAATGAATAACAATAGGGGAGGGGGAGGGGGAAGAGGTGTCAAATGATGAATAACAGAGGGGAAAGGGGTGTCAAATGATGAATAACAGAGGGGAAAGAGGTGTCAAATGATGAATAACAGAGGGGAGGGGGTGTCAAATGATGAATAACAGGGAAAAAAGGTGTCAAATGATGAATAACCGAGGGGAAAGAGGTGTCAAATGATGAATAACCGAGGGGGAAAGAGTGTCAAATGTTGAATAACAAAGGGGCGTCAAATGATGAATAACCGAGGGGGGAAAGAGTGTCAAATGATGAATAACACCAGAGAGGGACACACACGAGGCGATGAGGCAGGATCGCTTAGATGAGTAGGTAGGTGTGTGTGATGAGTAACTCATGAATGAGATCAACGTGCAACATTCGTGTACATGACCTCAATATTGCAGAGAGAGAGGGTGGCGAGGGGGGGCGGGGTGTTGCATGGTAATCTGTGTGGTGGTCGAACTGAGGATTATACGGGTTCACCGCTGGTCGCTGAAATCCACTTTTGTGGTGTTGTAAAGTGTATTGTTAGTGTTGCAAAGTGTATTGGTGGTGTTTGGGAGTGTTGCAAAGTGTATTAGTGGTGTTTGGGAGTGTTGCAAAGTGTATTGGTGGTGTTTGGGAGTGTTGCAAAGTGTATTGGTGGTGTTTGGGAGTGTTGCAAAGTGTATTGGTGGTGTTTGGGTGTTGCAAAGTGTATTGGTGGTGTTTGGGAGTGTTGTAAAGTGTATTGGTGGTGTTTGGGAGTGTTGCAAAGTGTATTAGTGGTGTTTGGGAGTGTTGCAAAGTGTATTGGTGGTGTTTGGGAGTGTTGCAAAGTGTATTGGTGGTGTTTGGGAGTGTTGTAAAGTGTATTGGTGGTGTTTGGGAGTGTTGCAAAGTGTATTGGTGGTGTTTGGGAGTGTTGCAAAGTGTATTGGTGGTGTTTGGGAGTGTTGCAAAGTGTATTGGTGGTGTTTGGGAGTGTTGCAAAGTGTATTGGTGGTGTTTGGGAGTGTTGCAAAGTGTATTGGTGGTGTTTGGGAGTGTTGCAAAGTGTATTGGTGGTGTTTGGGAGTGTTGCAAAGTGTATTAGTGGTGTTTGGGAGTGTTGCAAAGTGTATTAGTGGTGTTTGGGAGTGTTGCAAAGTGTATTAGTGGTGTTTGGGAGTGTTGCAAAGTGTATTGGTGGTGTTTGGGAGTGTTGCAAAGTGTATTGGTGGTGTTTGGGAGTGTTGCAAAGTGTATTAGTGGTGTTTGGGAGTGTTGCAAAGTGTATTAGTGGTGTTTGGGAGTGTTGCAAAGTGTATTAGTGGTGTTTGGGAGTGTTGCAAAGTGTATTAGTGGTGTTTGGGAGTGTTGCAAAGTGTATTAGTGGTGTTTGGGAGTGTTGCAAAGTGTATTGGTGGTGTTTGGGAGTGTTACAAAGTGTATTAGTGGTGTTTGGGAGTGTTGCAAAGTGTATTAGTGGTGTTTGGGAGTGTTGCAAAGTGTATTAGTGGTGTTTGGGAGTGTTGCAAAGTGTATTAGTGGTGTTTGGGAGTGTTGCAAAGTGTATTAGTGGTGTTTGGGAGTGTTGCAAAGTGTATTAGTGGTGTTTGGGAGTGTTGCAAAGTGTATTAGTGGTGTTTGGGAGTGTTGCAAAGTGTATTGGTGGTGTTTGGGAGTGTTGCAAAGTGTATTAGTGGTGTTTGGGAGTGTTGCAAAGTGTATTAGTGGTGTTTGGGAGTGTTGCAAAGTGTATTAGTGGTGTTTGGGAGTGTTGTAAAGTGTATTGGTGGTGTTTGGGAGTGTTGCAAAGTGTATTAGTGGTGTTTGGGAGTGTTGCAAAGTGTATTAGTGGTGTTTGGGAGTGTTGTAAAGTGTATTGGTGGTGTTGTAAAGTGTATTGGTGGTGTTGTAAAGTGTATTGGTGGTGTTGTAAAATGTATTGGTGGTGTTGTAAAGTGTATTGGTGGTGATTGTCTGTGTGGCAGGTGAAGCAGTGAAGAACTCCAAGATAGCACAACTCCATCTTGCTGGAATCTCACAAGATGACACAGTCGTTCCGGCGATATTTACTTGAAGGTTCAGCTGGGGCCAGATTCACGAAGCAGTTACGCAAGCACTTACGAACCTGGGGCCAGATTCACGAAGCAGTTACGCAAACACTTACGAACCTGGGGCCAGATTCACGAAGCAGTTACGCAAACACTTACGAACCTGGGGCCAGATTCACGAAGCAGTTACGCAAACACTTACGAACCTGGGGCCAGATTCACGAAGCAGTTACGCAAACACTTACGAACCTGGGGCCAGATTCACGAAGCAGTTACGCAAACACTTACGAACCTGGGGCCAGATTCACGAAGCAGTTACGCAAACACTTACGAACCTGGGGCCAGATTCACGAAGCAGTTACGCAAACACTTACGAACCTGGGGCCAGATTCACGAAGCAGTTACGCAAGCACTTACGAACCTGGGGCCAGATTCACGAAGCAGTTACGCAAACACTTACGAACCTGGGGCCAGATTCACGAAGCAGTTACGCAAACACTTACGAACCTGGGGCCAGATTCACGAAGCAGTTACGCAAACACTTACGAACCTGGGGCCAGATTCACGAAGCAGTTACGCAAGCACTTACGAACCTGGGGCCAGATTCACGAAGCAGTTACGCAAACACTTACGAACCTGGGGCCAGATTCACGAAGCAGTTACGCAAACACTTACGAACCTGGGGCCAGATTCGCGAAGCAGTTACGCAAACACTTACGAACCTGGGGCCAGATTCACGAAGCAGTTACGCAAGCACTTACGAACCTGGGGCCAGATTCACGAAGCAGTTACGCAAGCACTTACGAACCTGGGGCCAGATTCACGAAGCAGTTACGCAAACACTTACGAACCTGTACATCTTTCCTCAATCTTTGGCGGCTTTGTTTACAATTATTAAACAGTTAATGAGCTCCGAAGCACCAGGAGGCTGTTTATAACAATAATAACAGTTGACTGGCAAGTTTTCATGCTTGTAAACTGTTTAATAAATGTAACCAAAGTCGTCAAAGATTGAGGAAAGATGTACACGTTCGTAAGTACTTGCGTAACTGCTTCGTGAATCTGGACCCTGTTCTGTTCGAACGTAAACAAACGCGTTCGTGTTCCATATGTTTCAGCCGTTCCTCTTGATTTGCCACAACGTACAAAATCGAACCTACTATCTCCAACCAGGAGCGTACGAAGCAACTCATCTTACCTATTGAATCTGATACAGTACTACCCCTCGCCTACGGTACAGTAACATACAGTACTACCCTCCACATACGGTACACAGTCATTCACCATTTTACGCGTAATGTTTACGAAACCTTTTGGTCATTTCGTAATCCAGGATGCACACGTATACTGGCCGCCCTCTGTCCTATATTGCGAAGTTTAACCAGACCTCAATTCCATTCAGATGGCTGTGGTGTTTACTGATGGGGAGGGGGGGGGTGGGGTGGGGGGGATGGAGTCTGATTACCCAGTGGCCATCAGATCACCGGGAAACATGGGTAAATACTGGTGTGGAAATGGAGTGCGTTGATTTGTGGGGTGTGTGGGATCCCTTGATTGTTTCAAGCGTAGGTTAGACTGGGGGATGAGTTTGGGTGGATATGGGAATTGGAGGGGAGGGGGAATTATGAGGAGAAAGCGCCAGGCCATTACGACTATATAGCACTGGGAAGGGGTCAGGATAAGGATTTGGGATGGGACGGAGGGAAAGGAATGGTGACCCAACCACTTGTGGACGGTCGGGGGATTGAACGCCGACCTGCAGGAAGCGTGTGTGAATTAGAGCTGATTCGTATAGGCCAATTTAGGCCTTGTTGCAATTTCCGTTATTTTTGTGCTCTGATATAAGCTTTCGAGAAACAATGGGCAGAGTTTCTTTCACCCTATGCTCCTGTTACCTAGCAGTAAAATAGGTACCTGGGTGTTAGTCAGCTGTCACGGGCTGCTTCCTGGGGGTGGAGGCCTGGTCGAGGACCGGGCCGCGGGGACACTAAAGCCCCGAAATCATCTCAAGATAACCTCAAGATAACCTTCAATCGACGCATTGAAAGCTCTATCGTGGCCCTTTGAATGAATTGATGAATGAAGAATTCCCCGCAAATTGATGAAAGAAAATCATCCAGATCGTACATACACCTACAACTCAGGCGAAAGAATGATTCTAACCTTCATTCGTGAAAGAATGTGAAGATGAAAGAAAATATAACCCATCTGATGTCTGCAGACGAATCACAATCACTGGGTGATTGTAACGACCCAACCACAAATCTTAGAAGCTGGTGAGACGACGCCGAGACGATTCGCTCCCTCCTCGACCACCATCATCATCATCTTCAAGTCGATTGTGATAGAAAGGTTAAGTACAGGATGCTGCTCAGTACAGATGCTCATCTCCCTCTTCGCATCTTCTCTGGATACCTCGCGCTAAACACAACAACCTGGTTGATAGCGCCTTGGAGGGTTATTAAGGCCTGTCAGCCTCTGAAGGGTTATTAAGGCTTGTTAGTCTCTGGAGGGTTATTAAGACCTATCAACCTCTGGAGGGTTATTAAGGCCTGTCAGCCTCTGGAGGATTATTAAGGCCTATTAACCTCTGGAGGGTTATTAAGGCTTATAAACCTCTGGAAGGTTATTAAGACCTACCAACCTCTGGAGGGTTATTAAGACCTATCAATCTCTGGAGGGTTATTAAGACTTATCAACCTCTGGAGGGTTATTAAGACCACCACAACACCTTACTGACCAACCACCAAGTATACTTTAGCCCTGAACATTGTCCAGAACTAAACTATACCCTCAATGTACATATATACACCTCAAGAAGCAGGTATATGTATATATACATACATATGTATAAATCTATCGTATGTTTACATCCCTTCGCGTATGTCAGGAGCAGCGTTGCCAACAGCTGACCCATTCTCTGTGCTTTTAACCACAGAGTGACGCCAGCAGGGGTGCCAAGGGGTGAATGGCAGGTCAATGGAGGGGTTTTTCTCCTCCATTGAGGCCTTGCCATTGACCATTAGGGTCAATATATCCGTCACGGTGGTATAAGCTAGTGTCATGGGTCATATACTGGGGTTATACGCTGTCATGTGTTATATAGTGGTGCCATGTGTTATATAATAGTGTCACGTGTAGTATAATTTGTGTTTCTTGCTCCTCCTCAATCATGTAATTACAAATTCTGTTTGTAATATTGTCCTTCGACCCGCGCTCTAAATACTGAAAGAGACTGGGGGAGGGAGGGAGAGGGAGAGGGAGGGAGGGAGAGAGGGAGAGTGAGAGAGGGAGGGAGACAGAAGTAGTGAGGTAAGAAAATATGTATATATGGAACATTCTTGAATGCGGAAGCCAAGTATAATTTCTGGAATTTTCACTAATTATACACACACACACACACACACACACACACACACACACACACACACACACACACACACACACACACACACACACACACACACACACACACACACACACACAGACACACACACACACACACACACACACACACACACACACACACACACACACACTAGGCTTCAAGAAGACCTAGACAAGCTGAAGGAATGGTCGAACAAATGGTTGTTAGAGTTTAACCCAACCAAATGTAATGTAATGAAGATAGGTGTAGGGAGCAGGAGGCCAGATACAAGGTATCATCTGGGAGAGGAAATTCTTCAGGAGTCAGAGAAGGAAAAAGACTTGGGGGTTGATATCACGCCAGACCTGTCTCCTGCAGCACATATCAAGCGGATAACATCAGCGGCATATGCCAGGCTGGCCAACATACGAACGGCATTCAGAAACTTGTGTAAAGAATCATTCAGAACTTTGTATACCACATATGTCAGGCCAATCCTGGAGTATGCAGCCCCAGCATGGAGTCCATATCTAGTCAAGGATAAGACTAAACTGGAAAAGGTTCAAAGGTTTGCCACCAGACTAGTACCCGAGCTGAGAGGTATGAGCTACGAGGAGAGACTACGGGAATTAAACCTCACTTCGCTGGAAGACAGAAGAGTTAGGGGGGACATGATCACCACATTCAAGATTCTGAAGGGGATTGATAGGGTAGATAAAGACAGTCTATT
>NC_091239.1:12289681-12297760 GCF_040958095.1 Procambarus clarkii | reverse complement strand
GTTTGTGTGTGTGTGGGTGTGTGTGTGGGTGTGTGTGGGTGTGTGTGTGTGTGTACTCACCTATATGTACTCACCTATATGTGCTTGCAGGATCGAGCATTGACTCTTGGATCCCGCCTTTCTAGCTATCGGTTGTTTACAGCAATGACTCTGTCCCATTTCCCTATCATACCTAGTTTTAAAAGTATGAATAGTATTTGCTTCCACAACCTGTTCCCCAAGTGCATTCCATTTTTCTACTACTCTCACGCTAAAAGAAAACTTCCTAACATCTCTGTGACTCATCTGAGTTTCCAGTTTCCACCCATGTCCCCTCGTTCTGTTATTATTACGTGTGAACATTTGATCTATTTCCACTTTGTCAATTCCCCTGAGTATTTTATATGTCCCTATCATATCTCCTCTCTCCCTTCTTTTCTCTAGTGTCGTAAGGTTCAGTTCCTTCAGCCGCTCTTCATATCCCATCCCTCGTAGCTCTGGGACAAGCCTCGTCGCAAACCTCTGAACCTTCTCCAGTTTCTTTATGTGTTTCTTTCAGTGGGGGCTCCATGATGGCGCGGCATACTCAAGGACGGGTCTCACGTAGGCAGTGTAAAGCGCCCTAAAAGCTTCCTCATTTAGGTTCTGAATGAAGTTCTAATTTTCGCCAGTGTAGAGTACGCTGCTGTCGTTATCCTATTTATATGTGCCTCAGGAGTTAGATTGGGTGTCACATCCACTCCCAGGTCTCTTTCTCGAATCGTTACAGGTAGGCTGTTCCCCTCATTGTGTACTGTCCCTTTGGTCTCCTGTCACCTGATCCCATTTCCATAACTTTACATTTACTGGTGTTAAACTCCAGTAGCCATTTCTCTGACCATCTCTGCAGCCTGTGTAAGTCCTCTTGGAGGATCCTACAATCCTCGTCTGTCACAACTCTTCTCATTAATTTTGCGTCATCTGCAAACATTGACATGTATGATTCCACTCCTGTACACATATCATTTACGTAAATTAGAAAGAGGATTGGTCCAGCACCGATCCTTGAGGTACTCCACTTGTTACTGTTCGCCAGTCCGACTTTTCGCCCTTACCATTACCCTCTGGCTCCTTCCTGTTAGGTAGTTCTTCACCCATACTAGGGCCTTTCCGCTTACTCCTGCCTGCCTCTCAAGTTTGTATAGCAGTCTCATGTGCGGTACCGTATCAAAGGCCTTTTGGCAGTCAAGAAATATGCAGTCTGCCCAGCCTTCTCTGTCCTGCCTTATCCTTGTTACTTTATCATAGAATTCTAAAAGGTTTGTTAGGCATGATTTCCCTGTCCAGAACCCATGTTGGTGCTTGTTTACAAACCCAATGCTCTCCAGGTGCTCAACAAGTCTTAGCCTAATTATTCTTTCAAGTATTTTGCAGGGGACGCTTGTCAGTGATACGGGTCTGTAGTTAAGTGCCTCCTCCCTATCCCCCTTTTTGAAAATCGGTACGACATTTGCCTCCTTCCAGCAACTGGCAATTCTCCCGACATAAGTGACTCATTGAAGATCATTGCCAGAGGCACGCTGAGAGCCTGCGCTGCCTCTTTAAGTATCCACGGTGATACTTTGTCTGGTCCAACAGCTTTATTTGCATCCAGTGTTGTCAACTGTTTCATTACATCCTCTGCTGTCACCTCTATATCTGATAGTCTTTCATCTTGGGTAATCTCTTCTAACAATGGGAGCTGCTCAGGCTCGGTAGTGAACACTCCATGGAATTTTGCATTCAGTACCTCGCAGATTTCCTTGTCGCTTTCTGTATATGCCCTTCTGTTTTCCTCAGTCTTGTCACTTGGTCATTTACCGACATCTTCCTCTTATATGGCTATGTAGTAATTTTGGTTGCTTTTTCGCTTTGACTGCAATATCGTTCTCATAATTTCTTTCCGACACTCGTCTTATGTTAATGTAATCATTCCTAGCTCTGTTACATCTAATCCTGTTGTCCTCTGTCCTTTGTCTTCTGTACTTCCTCCACTCCCTCCTGCTTCTCACCTTTGCTTCCTGACACTGTCTATTAAACCATGGGTTATTATATTCCCTCCTGCTTTTTTTCTTTATTGCTGGAATAAATCTATCTTCAGCCTCCTTGCATTTCAATATGACTTGGGTCATCATACCTTGCACTGTTTTTCCTCTAAGTTCTTCCTCCCACTGCACTTCTCCCAGGTAGTCCCTTATCCCTCTGTAGTCCCCTTTTCTGTAATCAAGTCTCCTTTCCCGGACCTCTTGTCCTTTGGTCACAATTTTAAGCTCCATCATGTAGTCAAAGGCTAGGACACAATGGTCACTAGCTCCTAGTGGTATTTCATGTTCCAACTGCTCGATGTCTTCTACATTCTGAGTGATAATGAGATCTAATAGGCTGGGCGTATCCCCTCCTCTTTCCCTAGTATCTTCTTTCACATGCTGTGTTAGGAAATTCCTGTCAATAACGTCTACCAGCTTCGCTCCCCAGGTCTCCTCCCCGCCATGGGGATTCCTCGTTTCCCAATCTATCTCTCCGTGATTTAGGTCCCCCATGACCAGCAGCTTCGCTCTCATTCTATGCGCTAAAGTTGCTGCCCTCTGCAGTTCATCCATACATGTCTTGTTGCTGTCCTCGTACTCCTGCCTGGGCCTTCTACTGTTTGGTGGGGGATTGTAGAGTATCAAGATTACAATCTTCTTCCCATCCACTGTCAGGGTTCCATGTATGAAGCTTGTGCTTTCATTGGTACCCGGATTTTCCAGCTCATCAAACTTCCATTTCCGCTTTATTAGTAGTGCCACTCCACCTCCCTGTCTCTGTGTCCTTTCTTTTCTTATCACCTGGTACCCCTCTGGAAAGATTGCATCCGAGATCATGCCATTTATTTTAGTTTCCACTATTGCCACTATGTCTGGGTCTGCCTCACTAACTCTTTCTTTTATCTCTTCTACTTTATTGGCTACCCCATCAGCATTGGTGTACCAAACCTTGAGACTCTTCTTGGAAACTCGGGTGTCAGAGTTCCCCCTTTCACCAGGGGTCTGGGGGAACTGGGGGGTGTCTGGGGGGCAAGTGGGGGCTGTGGGGGCTGTGGGGGCGAGTGGGGGGGTGCTAGGGGGGTGCCTGGGAGTGCCTGGTAGGCAAATGGGGTCTGGGCATCTAGGGGGGTAAGAAGGGCATAATGGGTCTGAAAGTTAGGGGTCTGAATAGCATAGGGGGTTGAGAAATAGAGTGAGACTGAGAGTCAGATAGAGGTTGAGAGGTTGGGGGGAAGAGGGATACTGAGGTGAGATGAGAATGGAGCATGGGTGCTGGGAGTGGAAGAGAGGGTATATTAGATAGGGGGGAATCGGGGGTAGGTGGGGGTTTTGGGGTAGAAGAGGGGAAGAGGGAGATGGGGAAGGTGTTAGGGGGTCACAAGGTGAGGGGGTTAAATGTGGGCTGGAGGTGCATAGGAGGGGTGAGGGTTGGGTGGGGTTTGGGGGTGAGTGGAAGAGGGGTGCAGTGTGTGTGGTGTGTGTGTGTGTGTGTGGTGTGTGTGTGTGTGTGTGTGTGTGTGGTGTGTGTGTGTGTGTGTGTGTGTGTGTGTGGGTGTGTGTGTGGTATGTGTGTGTGTGTGTGTGTGGTGTGTGTGGGTGTGGGTGTGGGTGTGGGTGTGGGTGTGTGTGGTGTGTGTGTGTGTGTGTGTGTGTTGTGTGTGTGTGTGGTGTGTGGTGTGTGTGTGTGGGTGTGGGTGGGTGTGTGTGTGTGTGTGTGGGTGTGTGTGTGTGTGTGTGGGTGTGGGTGTGTGTGGGTGTGGGTGTGGGTGTGGGTGTGTGTGTGTGTGTGTGGGGTGGGTGGGTGTGTGTGTGTGGGTGTGTGTGGTGTGTGTGTGTGTGGGTGTGGGTGTGGTGTGTGTGTGTGTGTGTGTGTGTGGTGTGGTGTGTGTGTGGTGTGTGTGTGTGTGTGTGTGTGTGTGTGTGTGTGTGGGTGTGTGTGTGTGTGTGTGGGTGTGGGTGTGTGTGTGTGTGTGTGTGTGTGTGTGGGTGTGGTGGGTGTGTGTGTGTGTGGGTGTGTGTGTGTGTGTGTGTGTGTGTGTGTGTGTGTGGGTGTGGGTGTATGAGGGTGGGTATTTGTGTGTAATGACACCTACCATTTCTCCCTGCATTTCCCGGCTCTCTGCATGCAAAACTGATAGACAAGGTCATCAGTAACTAGTAACAAATTTCCAACAAGCATTACCCCCCTTCCCCCCCCCGCTTGCATATATACCCTCCCTGCCTGTCCCCCACCACTCAACCCCCATTATAACCCATTCATCAATTCCCCTTGCCCCCCCCCTTTCCACCTCGAGGTATATCCCTCGTGCCCTGCCTTCTGAACCTACTACGGGCTCACCATAGCCCGTGCTACATGGACATTTCGTTCTGAGTAGCTAAATCTAAATCAACAACGTCTGAGCCTACCTGTAATTAGCAGGACATAGGCCTATAGACAATAAACACTCAGAGGAGTCCTCGAGCCTTCATACGTGTTCACTGACGAAACCTGTACATCTTTCCGCGACCATGGCGGCTTAGTCTGTATTTATTAAACAGTGTACGAGTTTGAACAACTTCACAACCTCCCCTACTAAAGGTTATTATAAACAACCTCGTATAGTGCTTACGAGCTCGTAAACTGTTTCATAGATGTAAACTTAAGCTCTCCAGGATTGAGGAAAGATCTACAGGCTTCGTAAGATCAATTCCAATCTGGGATCAAATTTACCCAAGTGTCAAGGAGAAGATGGCTGGCTACATATCTTCTGTTGCCATTTACATGGAATATATATATATATATATATATATATATTATATATATTTATATATATATATATATATAATATATATATATATATATATATATATATAATATATATAATATATATATATATATATATATATATTTATATATATATATATATATATATATATATATATATATATTATATATATATATATTATAATATATATATATAATATAATACATCTTCTGAGGCTGTACCTGAGCCAAGAGCATCGGGCCTATTAAAAGTTGGAAAATAAATTCCCTGAGCTAATTTTTCACTTTCACTCCCTAGTGAAGAATCATACAAATATAGTAAGGACTTAACACACATCAATCACAATAACGTGGTTTATTATATGAATAAATCCACAAGATTTGTGGATTTTGTGGGTTTGTTGATACAAAAAACTCTCTATATTCTCTAAAACTCTAAAATTCAAACTTCTCTCTCTCTAAAAATTCTAAAACTTATCTAAAATTCTCTAAAAACTCTAGCTCTTAAAGGCATACTCAGTGACATCAATTGATGTCAATCTCACTCAATGGGTCCAGCCGGTTGATGCGTCCAGCTTTGCGTCACGTGGCGTCAATTCCACTCAATGGAAGGTTTGATACTTGCGTCTTTGCGTCAAAGGACGTCGATCTCGGTGTTGAATGTGGTGAAACATTTGAGATCACGAGTCAGGTGTCTGATACACCTGATATTGGAGTCAGTTGTGTGTGTGTGTGAGACCATCACCATCTCCTCTAAGCCCAGTCAGCCACCACCATCAACATTATAATCATTTACAATCACCAATCCTTCCGTTCCCTACATCATCCCTCGTCCCGCTCCTTTCATTAAAGATCCGGGTTCCGGATCTGTGGCTGTAAGTCTTCACTAGACACGCGGTTCGTTGATTGTCGTTCGACACAAAATCCGGTTCTGTAGTCGGATTGGGTTGGCGTGTCAGTGTGCCGGATTAGGCGACCTCGAACGCATTCAGGCAGGAAAATCAATTTTGGAATGTGATTATATTTATGTGTGTGTGTGATATATATATATATATATATATATATATATATATATATATATATATATATATATATATATATATATATATATATATATATATATATATATTCCTTTCCTGCCTAGTCATCAAAGAATTCACTGATAACCTGTCCAGTGAGCTCAACATTTGGTTTTTGGACGATGGTACTCTAGCTGACTCCTCAGATTCCCTCCTGGATGACATAAGAATAGTTCAGGAGCAAGTCTAGGCCTCACCCTGAGGCCTAGACTTATAGGCCTCAGGGGCCTAGATAGAGGAGCCTAGATAGCCTAGAATAGGCCTGAGGTCTAGATAGAGCGAATAAAGGTTGTTTTGCCTGATATCCATATAACCAACCCTGAGGACAGCACACTCCTAGGTGCTCCTCTTGGAGGGAATGCCATCGACGGGGTCCTTGGTAAGAAGATCACTGACCTGAAGAGGATGAACGAGAGGATTGAAGACATCGATGCTCATGATGCACTTTACCTGGAGCCGGTCGGCCGAGCGGACAGCACGCTGGACTTGTGATCCTGTGGTCCTGGGTTCGATCCCGGGCGCCGGTGAGAAACAATGGGCAGAGTTTCTTTCACCCTATGCCCCTGTTACCTAGCAGTAAAATAGGTACCTGGGTGTTAGTCAGCTGTCACGGGCTGCTTCCTGGGGGTGGAGGCCTGGTCGAGGACCGGGCCGCGGGGACACTAAAGCCCCGAAATCATCTCAAGATAACCTCAAGATATACCTCATCACCAGATGCTTGTCCCTCCCCAGGCTGACCTACTTTATAAGATGTTCGCCATCTTTCAATAATATTAAATTAGAAGAGTACGACAGCTTGCTGAAATCAATACTATTAAAAGCCCTCAACCTTTCTCTCAGCGTCCCACAGTGGAAATAGGCCTCCCTTCCTGTCAGACTCGGGGGCCTTGGCGTGCGCACAGCAACACAAATTGCTGTACCAGCGTTCCTGTCCTCTTCAGTGGTATCTGACAACCTGGTGAAGGAAATCCTACCTGAGTAACTAGGTCAACAGGCAAGGGTACATGATCCCAGCTTTACGGTCTGCACCACCAAATGGGTCTCTCTCGCAGGACCAGCACCCCAACCACCGCCTTCTGAAGCCCATAAGCAATCCAGCTGGGATCGCCCCATTGCCTACCAAGAAGCTGCGACTTTGCTAGAAGCTGCGACAACACCACATGACACTGCCCGACTTAGAGCTGTAGCAGCTCCCCATGCAGGTGACTTCCTATTAGCAACCCCAATGTCAGCAACCGGCACCCGTCTCACACCGCAGGCCCTCCGAATTGCTGTGGCTCTCCGCCTCGCTGCCCCAATCCACACCGAATACAGATGTATTTGCGGCGAGGCAGAGGCCGACAGGTACGGACGGCATGGCCTTCTCTGCCAAAGGACAGGAGGATGGCATGCAAGACACGGCGAGGTTAATGACATTATTAAGAGAAGCCTCACCACAGCCGGTTGTCCAGCAGAAAGAGAACCCCGTTACCTCATGCCCCATAACTGATGAGCCTGTCGGTCGCCAGAAGAGATCACGGTGAACCCCTGGAAGAATGGTAGACAGTTGGTGTGGGACTACACTTACGTTTTCAACTTTAGCCAACACCTATGTTGAATTCAGTGTTTGCACAGGCAGCCGGTGCTGCCAATCACCGGGAAGCAGCCAAGTCGCGTAAATACAGAGATCTTGAATCACCACTACAATTTTGTCCCCATTGCCTCAGAGACACTTGGTGCTGGGGTAAAAGTGTGCTAGTTTTTTAAGGAGCTGAGTTCCAAGCTAATTGAAATAACTAAAGACCCTAGAGCCGCCAGTTTCCTCTCTTTCAGCGCCTTAGTGTAGCGATCTAGAGAGGAAATGCTCACTGCATCCATGGTTCCTGCCCGCCATCTGAGGAGCTGGAGGAGCTCTACAACTTGTGACAAGCAGCCTTGTACCCTGCATGTAACCAGTGGTTGTAACCTTTTTTGTGTAATGGCATTTTCAAATAAAGTGTAATATATACACACACACGTACAAAAATAATAGAGGTGGTAGGAAAAGAAAATATTAGTGTTCAGTGAGGATCCACAAGGTCTTATCTGAGTGAGTACTCTTTATTTTCTTCTCCGAGGCTATGGGTCCCTAGACTTGCACCATAGGTGGTATCTTTTATATATATAAAAGTAATATATATATATATATATATATATATATATATATATATATATATATATATATATATCAAAA
>NC_091239.1:12159681-12287181 GCF_040958095.1 Procambarus clarkii | reverse complement strand
GATCTTGTACCTTACCTGTCTCAGAAGATCTTGTACCTTACCTGTCTCAGAAGATCTTGTACTTACCTGTCTCAGAAGATCTTGTACCTTACCTGTCTCAGAAGATCGTGACCTTACCTGTCTCAGAAGATCGTGTACCTTACCTGTCTCAGAAGATCTTGTCCTTACCTGTCTCAGAAGATCTTGTACCTTACCTGTCTCAGAAGATCTTGTCCTTACCTGTCTCAGAAGATCTTGACTCTTACCTGTCTCAGAAGATCGTGACCTTACCTGTCTCAGAAGATCGTGACCTTACCTGTCTCAGAAGATCGTGACCTTACCTGTCTCAGAAGATCGTGACCTTACCTGTCTCAGAGATCGTGACCTTACCTGTCTCAGAAGATCGTGACCTTACCTGTCTCAGAAGATCGTGACCTTACCTGTCTCAGAAGATCGTGACCTTACCTGTCTCAGAAGATCGTGACCTTACCTGTCTCAGAAGATCGTGACCTTACCTGTCTCAGAAGATCGTGACCTTACCGTGTCTCAGAAGATCGTGACCTTACCTGTCTCAGAAGATCGTGACCTTACGTGTCTCAGAAGATCGTGACCTTACCTGTCTCAGAAGATCGTGACCTTACCTGTCTCAGAAGATCGTGACCTTACCTGTCTCAGAAGATCGTGACCTTACGTGTCTCAGAAGATCGTGACCTTACCTGTCTCAGAAGATCGTGACCTTACCGTGTCTCAGAAGAATCGTGACCTTACCTGTCTCAGAAGATCGTGACCTTACCTGTCTCAGAAGATCGTGACCTTACGTGTCTCAGAAGATCGTGACCTTACCGTGTCTCAGAAGATCGTGACCTTACCTGTCTCAGAAGATCGTGACCTTACCTGTCTCAGAAGAATCGTGACCTTACCTGTCTCAGAAGATCGTGACCTTACCTGTCTCAGAAGATCGTGACCTTACCTGTCTCAGAAGAACGTGACCTTACCTGTCTCAGAAGATCGTGACCTTACCTGTCTCAGAAGATCGTGACCTTACCTGTCTCAGAAGCCCTGTCTACTGCAACCTTAGGAGGAAGTAGATGCGCACTCCAGGGGTTAACAACCATCTCGAGTCACTAAGAAGAGAGTAGACTTCAATAGTAGATGAAGTCTACTCTTAAAATCTACTATCCCCTTGCAATATCTGCACACACACACACGCACACACGAGATATATAGACGACAAAGGGAAGCTGGAAATTGATTAAAAAATAATGAGAGAAAAGGGTATTGTTAGTTAAGGTAGGATTTCCATTCCACTGAAAATATCAGCCGAATCTAATTCCATTATGCACCTGGAGTTTAATATTACACTCCCCAGGTCATTGCCGGAGAGAACGACCTTCAGGCTCTTGTGAATCGTTCGTTCCTAGTCTGTACTATCGAGTGTGAATCCGTCTGCGCTCAAAAACGGCCATAAATCGTTGTGCCACGCTCGTGCCTCGTGTATTATTATGCTAGAGTCCGTCTGCGCTCAGGAACGATCTCAAGTCTGAGTGCATCGTTCGTGGATCTGTATTATCGTGTCTTGAGTCCGTCTGCGCTCAGGAACGATCTCAAGTCTGAGTGCATCGTTCGTGGATCTGTATTATCGTGTCTTGAGTCCGTCTGCGCTCAGGAACGATCTCAAGTCTGAGTGCATCGTTCGTGGATCTGTATTATCGTGTCTTGAGTCCGTCTGCGCTCAGGAACGATCTCAAGTCTGAGTGCATCGTTCGTGGATCTGTATTATCGTGTCTTGAGTCCGTCTGCGCTCAGGAACGATCTCAAGTCTATGTGCATCGTTCGTGGATCTGTATTATCGTGTCTTGAGTCCGTCTGCGCTCAGGAACGATCTCAAGTCTGTGTGTATCGTTCGTGGATCTCATATTATCGTGTGCGTCCGTCTGCGCTCAGGAACGATCCTAAATCATCCTGTTTTCAATTTTTAATTTTCCTTTCCGATCTTTCTTTCCTTACACCTATCCTCTTTATGCTTCTTTTAGCTATTGTCATCTATATTGTCATTCTTTTAGTTGAGTGAAGAGCGCCATCTTGACTCAACACAACAATACACATTAAACCAAAAATAATAAAAATAAAATTATATTTCTCTTCCAAACTAACCACGCTTCACGAAGCAGTTACGCAAGCACTTACGAACCTGGGGCCAGATTCTCGAAGCAGTTACTCAAGCACTTACGAACCTGTCCATCTTTCCTCAATCTTTGGCGGCTCTATTTACAGTTATTAAACAGTTAATGAGCTCCGAAGCACCAGGAGGCTGTTTATAACAATAACAACAGTTGATTGGCAAGTTTTCATGCTTGTAAACTGTTTAATAAATGTAACCAAAGCCGTCAAAGATTGAGGAAAGATGGACATGTTCGTAAGTGCTTCCGTAACTGCTTCGTGAATCTGGCCCCAGGTTCGTAAATGCTTGCGTAACTGCTTCGTGAATCTGGCCCCTTGATTTGCAGCTATTTGTTTGGTTACATATCTGTGCCTAATTTTAACAATATCACACGATAGTACGTCGTAATCAGAGTGTTTGGGGAGATAGTGTGTAGACAGGTCCTCGATATCTCGCACTTATACATCCAGTTTCTTACAGAGTCGACCAAATCGTTGAAAGCGCGATGGATTAGTCACCCATTAAAGCACCGTGATTTTGACGTTTTCTACATATCGATTGATAAAGATTAAGCCGCTCACAAGAGGTGGCACGGGCATGAATAGCCCGTAATTCTACGCACTTCGATAGGGTTATATAGGTGGGTTGGTTGTGTTAGTATGTTCAAAATAATTATATGCAGTTTAAGAGATATATATATATATATATAACCATAAAATAATACTTACGGTGTTCACACCGCTCCTGTGCTCCTGTAAGTCCACTACGGGCTCACCATAGCCCGTGCTACTTGGAACTTGTTCCCAATAGCTGAATCTATAACAACAACAACAACACGTTAGTATATTTTATGGTTAGGCAAAACTGTTGCGGTTTTTTTTACGGAGTCCAAAAGGTATTCTGAGACGTTTGTGGTAGGCTCGTTTGTTTTGTTGGTAGGCCTATAGTACCCTACTCATTACCCTACTCAAAGGGGCTGGTCGGCCGAGCGGACAGCACGCTGAACACGTGATCCTGTGGTCCCGGGTTCGATACATGGCGCCAGCAAGAAACGATGGGCAGAGTTTCTTTCACCCTATGCCCCTGTTACCTAGCAGTAAATAGGTACCTGGGAGTTAGTCAGCTGTCACGGGCTGCTTCCTGGGGGTTGAGGCCTGGTCGAGGACCGGGCCGCGGGGACACTAAAGCCCCGAAATCAACTCAAGATATATAACCCCCTCCTCTGCACCTATTACCTCCCTTCTCTTTCCTTTCCTATCGCCATCTTTCCCAAATGTTTCTATGATGTGTTCCATTTACCTGTCTGCCCCTTTCTCTTATTCGTGTTGTTGTTGTTGTTTTACATTTAGCTACTTAGCCCGTAATGTCCATGTAGCACGGGCTATGGTGAGCCCGTAATTGAGTTCGGTTATTCCCGATAACCTTGTTACTGTGATATTTGGGTCAAAGTTTTCAAGGGAGGTGGGGTTTCCTCCTTTTTCCCTGTTTCTTTTCCGCTTCTGTTTTAGCGCACTGGTTGTAGTCGTGTTTTAATAACATTATCTTGGTGGTGGATATAGATGTACAGTGTTCACTAGTGTGGCTCATTCTTACACTGCTTTTCTGACCATTGTTGTCGCTGTGGAATTAGCATCTGCAGCTGCTGTCGTTGGATTAATGTTGAGTTTGATGCGCAGGGCTTCAGTAGCTTCACATTCCAGTAAGTAGAGCAATAGTGGCGCCTCTGCTTCTGTTCCACAGATGTGACACTCTTTAACTATTGGGTTCATTACCTCCCAGCAGCACTTGTACCCAAGTCTGAGTCTGTGTATAGCTACTGCAATGTCTCTGGATATCTTTTTGCCAGGCTTGAAAGAGGAGTAACCAGTGGCTTGTTCGTACCATATCGCAGTGGATCTTCCTTCCGCTACTTTGGCTCTGTGGCGACTTTTGATAGTTGGCAATATTTTCTTGATTTGCTCCTTAATCTGTGAGAAACTTGGAGGTATTTGAACCTGTACATCACTTAGAGCAGTGGCAGTTTTTGGTAGTGAGTCTGCCTTTTCATTACCATCTATGCCAGTGTGACTTGGTATCCAATTGAAGGTGATTAACAGCCCTAGATTGTGTGCTTCTTTTCCTATATGTAGGATTTATGTGATGAGTTGTATGTTATCTCTGTGCTGAGTGGATAACAATGACTGGAGCGAAGATTTTGAGCCAATATGAATGATGACATCATGCAAATTATTCTCAATTGTATAATTTATTGCCTCCTTCAGGACATATAATTCTGTTTGCAATGTTGAGGACCCACTACTCATGCTCCAGTAAGCTTCATGGTTGGTAGTGTAAACTGCTGCCCCAGCAGAACCTCTTTCTTGATCAAGTGATCCGTCTGTGAAGATGTGAGTCGTTGTAGGTCTTGAGATGGTTTCCATTTGTCGTTCTATGACTGCATTGAGCCTCTGCGAGTCACATGCTGATTATTTAACTGGTAATCCTTCAATGATTATCTTTAGACTCGATTCTTCCCATGGAGGAGGCTGCCGAAAGTGTTGATATGGGCTATCTTCCCATTTGTTTTTAATGGTCCATTTCAAGTCCACTTTCTCTAGAATCTTGACCAGATTATCCGTCTATATTGAAGGTTTCTGTGAAGCGATCTGTGTATGCTATCTTTGACTGACAGTCTGGCGGTGGTTCCAACAAGTGTTGCTGTTATGGTGGCTATCCTTTGTTATCCTGTTGTCTAAGACTGGCAAGTTGGTTTCTATTCCTAGATTCTCTCGACGGGCTGTAACTGTTGTTGTTGTTGTTTAAGAATCGCTACTCAGAACGATAAGTTCCAGTAGCACGGGCTATGGTGAGCCCATAAGTGGAGGCTCTTTGGAGCCATTATCTGTATCAGTGGCTGATACTAGAGATGTGGCGATGGATGGGGGTCTTCATGATGGTTGTCAGCCTGGAGGGCTGGCTATACCAGTTATGGAGCTGGTGGGGTTAGTGTAGACCTCTAGGTTTTCCGTTTTTTCTTTGCGGGCTGTAACTGATTTCCTTTCCTTATATTCCATTTTCATTGTCCCCTCACTTCATCCCTCTCTTTATTCCCTTCCACCTCTCCCCTTCCTTTATTCCTTCCCCGTTTCTTCCCTCCTGTTCTCTTATTCCCCTCCCCCCCCCCTCATACTGAACAAGTACGCATAACGATGCGCTCAATAAAGGAAAGAGATAATTAGAACCGTTAACGGAGCAGTGAAGGGGTTTTTGGCGAGCTCTCAGCTCCGGCAGGAGTTGATTCAGAAATTCCTCAGGCCCTCTGCACCGCCAGCAACACTGTCTATCGTCAGCGGGTGTGTCTGTATCGTCAGGGGGGTTGTCTATCGTCAGCGGGTGTGTCTCTATCGTCAGGGGGTTGTCTCTATCGTCAGGGGGGGGGTTGTCTATCGTCAGGGGGGTGTGTCTATCGTCAGCAGGTGTGTGTATATCGTCAGGGGGGTGTGTCTATCGTCAGCAGGTGTGTGTATATCGTCAGGGGGGTTGTCTATCGTCAGCAGGTGTGTCAGTATCGTCAGCGAGTCTTTTGTATCGTCAGCAAAGCTGTCATGAGCAAACAATAAGGCCCCTGATGTTTGGTACATCTCACAGCGCCATTTCTGCTGGCCAAAAATGGTCCACCTAGATGCTTAGAGTAGTCGTCGAAGCCTCAGCGTTCACGCAAGCTTAACGTCTCACCAATTTCAAGTTTTAAGCGATAGATTGAGGGCGTTTCGTGCCCCAAGGAGATCTTCTTAATCATTCGCTTTACCGGGTGAAGTTCAAGCCTCAGCAGGTGTCTGTCTCGTCAGAAACTAGGCCTCTGCGTCAGCAGGACTCTAGGACTGCGTCAGGAGGACTTTGCGTCAGCAGGACTCTAGGACTGCGTCAGGAGGACTTTGCGTCAGCAGGACTCTAGGACTGCGTCAGCAGGACTCTAGGACTGCGTCAGGAGGACTTTGCGTCAGCAGGACTCTAGGACTGCGTCAGGAGGACTCTGCGTCAGAAGGATTCTTCATCAGGACTCTGCGTCAGGAGGACTCTAGGACTCTGCGTCAGCAGAACATTGTATCATCACCAGACATCTGCACTGTCAGCAAGCCAAGACATCGTCCAGAGGCTGACCTTCCCAGCAGACCAAGCCCATACTAACATAAACCATTGTATGCAAATATACAAGACACAGCGGCCAACCACAATAGGCAGGACAACCCGACAATGACCGTGGCGGCCTCTGCTCTCTAGAATATATTTCAAAACAGTCAAGAAGTGTCGGGGAAAATTATTAACGAATCTGGATAGCCCCATCGACGTGCTGGAACGGGAATCTAGATGCTCTTGGGTCTTTAGTTATCCTTACGTGGTTATAACCCAATTCCCTTGGGAACTTGAGTTTGAATGTGCAAGGTCACTGTTTAAGAACAATTTAGGAATATATTAAACTGCAGAAGGCCATTTGACCCATACGAGGCAGCATCTACTTATATCCATCCAAGCATATATATATATATATATATATATATATATATATATATATATATATATATATATATATATATATATATATATATATATATATATATATATATATATATATATATATATATATATATAACTGAAAACTCACACCCCAGAAGTGACTCGAACCCATACTCCCAGAAGCAACGCAACTGGTATGTACAAGACGCCTTAATCCACTTGACCATCACGACCGGACAAAATGAGGTGATAGCCGAGGCTATTTGAACCACCCCACCGCCGGCACTCGGATAGTAATCTTGGGCATAGCATTTTACCAAATCACCTCATTTTGTCCGGTCGTGATGGTCAAGTGGATTAAGGCGTCTTGTACATGGGAGAGCGTTGTAGCTGGATGCGGTTGTAGTCTGCTGTCTTCTCTGTGTCGAAGCTGTAGTGTCTTGGGGTCGATTAGAACTGTACACGCCGAGTGCTACATTCTTGAGGTTGAAGAGATGTGGAAAATCCAAAACGTCTGTCTTGTAGTTCACTGAATCACTGTGGAAATTGTACTGTTGGCTATTCTGTTGTTGTTGTTATAGATTCAGCTACTCGGAACAGGTTCCAAGTAGCACGGGCTATGGTGAGCCCGTAGTGGACTTACCTTGCACGGGAGTGGTGCCGTCTCTCGTTGGCTATTCGCATATCGCTTGCTTATATTTAGTGACTACACCTCAGCTTCCTCCAATAAGATGGAAAGATTGTTACCTGTAGTTAGGGAAAGGATTTGATTAAGTCATAATTAGTGCTAATTAGATTGTCATTAAAGTAATGAGATTGGAGCGAGTATAAGGTTTACTGGCTATACACATAACGATATTGGTCTAAAAGGGCTGGAAAAAATGCCATCATTATGATACTTGCCGAGCCCACACACTATGGTCCTCGGTGTTATCGCCTGGATTCCAGCATATAACTCAACATTCCAGGGTTCGAGCCCCTTGTGGGCGCCAGCGAATTGATTTGACGGGTCTTCGACTATTTCAGGACAGCAAGAAACATTAGTGTCTCTGGATGACCTCCGTTTTCTTTGCCTCGCATTCTTTCCCTACTTCCTTTTCCCTTTCATTATTCAGTAACTCTTCCTTTCCTTTCCTCCAATCCGCCCTCTTTTTTCCTTTTCTTTTTCCATACTCTCCCCTTCGTCCTAATTACCGGCCCCGTTCATCCTGTGTTCTCGTGACCTTGCGTGCACTGGGAGTTTCAAATTAAGCTTGAGAGAAGAAGGAGATAGGAGTGGAGGAGGTGATAGAGGAAGAGGTTGAGGAAAAGCAGGGAGAGGAGGAAGAGGATGAGGAGAAACAGGGAGAGGAAGGAAGAGGATGAAAGAAAGCGAGGTGTTTACACTTCCTAGTTTGTTGACAAACAGCCGACAACTCGGATTCTAACCGCCCGGAGGATTTCCCGCGCATTTTGTCATCTCTGTCTCAACCCCCCCGTCCCAGGACCTTCTCCTGTCTCTCTCTGTCTCAACCCCCGTCCCAGGACCTTCTCCTGTCTCCCTCTGTCTCAACCCCCGTCCCAGGACGTTCCCCTGTCCCTCTCTGTCTCAACCCCCCGTCCCAGGACCTTCTCCTGTCTCTCTCTGTCTCAACCCCCGTCCCAGGACCTTCTCCTGTCTCTCTCTTTCTCAACCTCCGTCCCAGGACGTTCCCCTGTCTCCCTCTGTCTCAACCTCCGTCCCAGGACGTTCACCTGTCTCCCGCCCTTCACTCCGACCATGTAATTACGTACTTCCGCCCTCTACCGGAAACTACGGCGGGAGTCGGAAGCCTACGAGTAAACCACGCCCATAGGTCGTGACGTCATCGTTAGCAGCCAGCGACGTCACTTCCACCCTGGATGTGACGTCATCATTGTCCAGCTCATGACGCCGCCATTATTGACCGTGACGTCACTCATGTCAACATAGCAGCAGCAATGGAAGCAGCGCCGGTGATGTTAAGTGCCTCGTATGGACCAATAGCAGCTGCCTCATATGGACCAATAGGAGCTGCCTCATATGGACCAATAGCAGCTGCCTCGTATGGACCAATAGGAGCTGCCTCGTATGGACCAATAGCAGCTGCCTCGTATGGACCACTATGAGCTACCTGGTATGGACCAATAGGAGCTGCCTCGTATGGACCAATAGCAGCTGCCTCGTATGGACCACTATGAGCTGCCTTGTATGGACCAATAGCAGCTGCCTCGTATGGACCAATAGCAGCTGCCTCGTATGGACCAATAGGAGCTGCCTCGTATGGACCAATAGCAGCTGCCTCGTATGGACCACTATGAGCTGCCTTGTATGGACCAATAGCAGCTGCCTCGTATGGACCAATAGCAGCTGCCTCGTATGGACCAATATCTGCTGCCTCGTATGGACCAATAGCAGCTGCCTCGTATGGACCAATATCTGCTGCCTCGTATGGACCAATAGCAGCTGCCTCGTATGGACCAATAGCAGCTGCCTCGTATGGACCAATAGCAGCTGCCTCGTATGGACCAATAACAGCTGCCTCGTATGGACCAATAGCAGCTGCCTCGTATGGACCAATAGGAGCTGCCTCGTATGGACCAATAGCAGCTGCCTCGTATGGACCAATAGCAGCTGCCTCGTATGGACCAATAGCAGCTGCCTCGTATGGACCAATATCTGCTGCCTCGTATGGACCAATAGCAGCTGCCTCGTATGGACCAATAGCAGCTGCCTCGTATGGACCAATAGCAGCTGCCTCGTATGGACCAATATCTGCTGCCTCGTATGGACCAATAGCAGCTGCCTCGTATGGACCAATAGCAGCTGCCTCGTATGGACCAATAGCAGCTGCCTCGTATGGACCAATAGGAGCTGCCTCCTATGGACCAATAGCAGCTGCCTCGTATGGACCAATAGCAGCTGCCTCGTATGGACCAATAGGAGCTGCCTCCTATGGACCAATAGCAGCTGCCTCGTATGGACCAATAGCAGCTGCCTCGTATGGACCAATAGGAGCTGCCTCCTATGGACCAATAGCAGCTGCCTCGTATGGACCAATAGCAGCTGCCTCGTATGGACCAATAGGAGCTGCCTCCTATGGACCAATAGCAGCTGCCTCGTATGGACCAATAGCAGCTGCCTCCTATGGACCAATAGCAGCTGCCTCGTATGGACCAATAGCAGCTGCCTCGTATGGACCAATAGCAGCTGCCTCCTATGGACCAATAGCAGCTGCCTCGTATGGACCAATAGCAGCTGCCTCGTATGGACCAATAGCAGCTGCCTCCTATGGACCAATAGCAGCTGCCTCCTATGGACCAATAGCAGCTGCCTCGTATGGACCAATAGCAGCTGCCTCGTATGGACCAATAGCAGCTGCCTCCTATGGACCAATAGCAGCTGCCTCCTATGGACCAATAGCAGCTGCCTCCTATGGACCAATAGCAGCTGCCTCCTATGGACCAATAGCAGCTGCCTCCTATGGACCAATAGCAGCTGCCTCGTATGGACCAATAGCAGCTGCCTCGTATGGACCAATAGCAGCTGCCTCGTATGGACCAATAGCAGCTGCCTCGTATGGACCAATAGCAGCTGCCTCCTATGGACCAATAGCAGCTGCCTCCTATGGACCAATAGCAGCTGCCTCGTATGGACCAATAGCAGCTGCCTCGTATGGACCAATAGCAGCTGCCTCGTATGGACCAAGAGCAGCTGCCTCGTATGGACCAATAGCAGCTGCCTCCTATGGACCAATAGCAGCTGCCTCCTATGGACCAATAGCAGCTGCCTCGTATGGACCAATAGCAGCTGCCTCGTATGGACCAATAGCAGCTGCCTCGTATGGACCAATAGCAGCTGCCTCGTATGGACCAATAGCAGCTGCCTCGTATGGACCAATAGCAGCTGCCTCGTATGGACCAATAGCAGCTGCCTCCTATGGACCAATAGCAGCTGCCTCCTATGGACCAATAGCAGCTGCCTCGTATGGACCAATAGCAGCTGCCTCGTATGGACCAATAGCAGCTGCCTCGTATGGACCAAGAGCAGCTGCCTCCTATGGACCAATAGCAGCTGCCTCGTATGGACCAATAGCAGCTGCCTCGTATGGACCAATAGCAGCTGCCTCGTATGGACCAAGAGGTCTATTCTCCACTTTCCTATATTTTCTCAACAGACGTTGAGGAAAGCCTCTCATGGCCTCTCTTCCATTCCAAAACATTCCCTTTCCCTCACATTCCCACCCGGACCTGACATTCCCCTCATCTTCCCTTCCATTCCCCTCACAACTCATGTCCCCTCACTGCCCCTCACACATGTCGTCCTCGTAAATATTTATATTCCCACGACTTATTTGAATAACATTTTACGGTGAATAAGTTTGATTGCATGAGAATGTAACAGTATCCGGAGCTGTGATTGGTGAAAGTTACTGTGTCAGTTCTGTCTGTCTGTCTGTCTCTCTCTTTCTCTGTCTCTTCTCTCTCTGTCTCTTCTCTCTCTCTCTCTCTCTCTCTCTCTCTCTCTCTCTCTCTCTCTCTCTCTCTCTCTCTCTCTCTCTCTCTCTCTCTCTCTCTCTCTCTCTCTCTCTCTCTCTCTCTCTTACTTCGTAAAGTGCAGTATGTGGAAGGCCATTTAAGAGGACGAGTGAAGCAGCCCTGATGAGCACAAGAGAAAAACTCAAGCGTTTGCTCCCTGATTCTTAAGTTGTGAAGTGGTGTGCGCATCCCGCTTTTACCTTGTCTGCTGCGCGCGGGAACTGGACTTGAGGGCTTGTTGAGCAATTAACCCCAAGGCCAGAGCAACAGGGAGGAGAGCCATCCAGAGATGACAGTAATGAGCATGTTTTGGGGGTCGTGGATTATATACCTGGATTATATACGTGGATTATATACCTGGATTATATACCTGGAGTGGGTTCTGAGAGTTCTTCTGCTCCATAATGGAAGGCCGAAAGGACAGTGAAGGACGCATTCATGGCTAATAATCCACTGGAGGATCAATAATGGAGGATACATCTGTCCCCCTGACATGTTTCTTTTGACACCTGGTATTCTACCTGTCCGAAGAGAGAGTGAATGAGTGAGCGTGTGTGTTTGTGTGTGTGTGTGTGTGTGTGTGTGTATGTGTGTGTGTGTGTGTGTGTGTGTGTG
Source organism: Procambarus clarkii (assembly GCF_040958095.1). NCBI lineage: Eukaryota > Metazoa > Arthropoda > Malacostraca > Decapoda > Cambaridae > Procambarus > Procambarus clarkii. The sequence continues at coordinate 12,275,396 of NC_091239.1, read as the reverse complement.
TGTGTGTGTGTGTGTGTGTGTGTGTGTGTGTGTGTGTGTGTGTGCGCGCGTGTGAGTGAGTTTATATATATATTAGGAAACTTTATTGTACACGATTACAAAATGTGGCCTTGACACATACACAACACAACAATATTATATATATATATATATATATATATATATATATATATATATATATATATATATATATATATATATATATATATATATATGCGAACAAGCCTGAATGGTCCCCAGGACAATATGCAACTGAAAACTCACACCCCAGAAGTGACTCGAACCCATACTCCCAGAAGCAACGCAACTGGTATGTACAAGACGCCTTAATCCACTTGACCATCACGACCGGACATAATGAGGTGATAGCCGAGGCTATTTGAACCACCCCACCGCCGGCACTCGGATAGTAATCTTGGGCATAGCATTTTACCAAATCACCTCATTCTTTGGGGCACACGTGAGGAACACAAATGCGAACAAGCCTGAATGGTCCCCAGGACAATATGCAACTGAAAACTCACACCCCAGAAGTGACTCGAACCCATAGATGACTCGGTCGTGATGGTCAAGTGGATTAAGGCGTCTTGTACATACCAGTTGCGTTGCTTCTGGGAGTATGGGTTCGAGTCACTTCTGGGGTGTGAGTTTTCAGTTGCATATTGTCCTGGGGACCATTCAGGCTTGTTCGCATTTGTGTTCCTCACGTGTGCCCCAAAGAATGAGGTGATTTGGTAAAATGCTATGCCCAAGATTACTATCCGAGTGCCGGCGGTGGGGTGGTTCAAATAGCCTCGGCTATCACCTCATTATGTCCGGTCGTGATGGTCAAGTGGATTAAGGCGTCTTGTACATACCAGTTGCGTTGCTTCTGGGAGTATGGGTTCGAGTCACTTCTGGGGTGTGAGTTTTCAGTTGCATATTGTCCTGGGGACCATTCAGGCTTGTTCGCATTTGTGTTCCTCACGTGTGCCCCAAAGAATGAGGTGATTTGGTAAAATGCTATGCCCAAGATTACTATCCGAGTGCCGGCGGTGGGGTGGTTCAAATAGCCTCGGCTATCACCTCATTATGTCCGGTCGTGATGGTCAAGTGGATTAAGGCGTCTTGTACATACCAGTTGCGTTGCTTCTGGGAGTATGGGTTCGAGTCACTTCTGGGGTGTGAGTTTTCAGTTGCATATTGTCCTGGGGACCATTCAGGCTTGTTCGCATTTGTGTTCCTCACGTGTGCCCCAAAGAATGAGGTGATTTGGTAAAATGCTATGCCCAAGATTACTATCCGAGTGCCGGCGGTGGGGTGGTTCAAATAGCCTCGGCTATCACCTCATTATGTCCGGTCGTGATGGTCAAGTGGATTAAGGCGTCTTGTACATACCAGTTGCGTTGCTTCTGGGAGTATGGGTTCGAGTCACTTCTGGGGTGTGAGTTTTCAGTTGCATATTGTCCTGGGGACCATTCAGGCTTGTTCGCATTTGTGTTCCTCACGTGTGCCCCAAAGAATGAGGTGATTTGGTAAAATGCTATGCCCAAGATTACTATCCGAGTGCCGGTGGTGGGGTGGTTCAAATAGCCTCGGCTATCACCTCATTATGTCCGGTCGTGATGGTCAAGTGGATTAAGGCGTCTTGTACATACCAGTTGCGTTGCTTCTGGGAGTATGGGTTCGAGTCACTTCTGGGGTGTGAGTTTTCAGTTGCATATTGTCCTGGGGACCATTCAGGCTTGTTCGCATTTGTGTTCCTCACGTGTGCCCCAAAGAATGAGGTGATTTGGTAAAATGCTATGCCCAAGATTACTATCCGAGTGCCGGCGGTGGGGTGGTTCAAATAGCCTCGGCTATCACCTCATTATGTCCGGTCGTGATGGTCAAGTGGATTAAGGCGTCTTGTACATACCAGTTGCGTTGCTTCTGGGAGTATGGGTTCGAGTCACTTCTGGGGTGTGAGTTTTCAGTTGCATATTGTCCTGGGGACCATTCAGGCTTGTTCGCATTTGTGTTCCTCACGTGTGCCCCAAAGAATGAGGTGATTTGGTAAAATGCTATGCCCAAGATTACTATCCGAGTGCCGGCGGTGGGGTGGTTCAAATAGCCTCGGCTATCACCTCATTATGTCCGGTCGTGATGGTCAAGTGGATTAAGGCGTCTTGTACATACCAGTTGCGTTGCTTCTGGGAGTATGGGTTCGAGTCACTTCTGGGGTGTGAGTTTTCAGTTGCATATTGTCCTGGGGACCATTCAGGCTTGTTCGCATTTGTGTTCCTCACATGTGCCCCAAAGAATGAGGTGATTTGGTAAAATGCTATGCCCAAGATTACTATCCGAGTGCCGGCGGTGGGGTGGTTCAAATAGCCTCGGCTATCACCTCATTATGTCCGGTCGTGATGGTCAAGTGGATTAAGGCGTCTTGTACATACCAGTTGCGTTGCTTCTGGGAGTATGGGCTCGAGTCACTTCTGGGGTGTGAGTTTTCAGTTATATATATATATATATATATATATATATATATATATATATATATATATATATATATATATATATATATATATATATATATATATATATATATATATATATATATATATATATATATATATATATATATATTCTCTGAATCAGTAGTAAAGCTTCAAGTACCAGGCATCTCACTAGGCTCCATCTTAGAGTTAATAAACGACAACCTTCAAGAACGGACTCATTTCTGAAGCGCAAGCCTATGCCGATGACTGCATTCTAACCTTCAAACACACAGAAAGGAAGAAATGCCAACTGCTACAAGAATCATCAATCAATCGATCGATCCACCCGTCCATATCCTCTCCAGTGGTAGTCAATGGCTAACAATAACAATGACCGTCAGTGGTTTTCGCCAAGGTTCCAGCCACATGTACTGACAATATCTCCTGGAACTGAGAGTCCAGAGTAGGGTCCATCAGGGCGGGGAGTGTCTCCTGAACCTATAGGGTCCTAATCAACCAGGGGCCAGATTCACGAAGCAGTTACACAAGCACTTACGAACGTGTACATCTTTCCTCAATCTTTGACGACTTTGGTTACATTTATTGAACAGTTTACAAGCATGAAAACTTGCCAATCAACTGTTGTTATTGTTATAAACAGCCTCCTGGTGCTTCGGAGCTCATTAACTGTTTAATAATTGTAAAAAAAGCCGCCAAAGATTGAGAAAAGATGGACAGGTTCGTAAGTGCTTGCGTAACGGCTTCGTGAATCTGGCCCCAGCAGTCCGGAATAATTTTACCGGATCTTTAGCCGTAATGAGACCACCACCACGTCCTTCGGGGTCACAGGTGAGGGCTCGTGTTAATGAGGGAAGAGGGTGAAGGGAAGAATCAGGGAGAAAGTGCCAAGCCTTACGACTATACACCACTTGGAAGGGATCAGGATAAGAATTTGGGATAGGACGGTGGAAAGGAATGGTGCCCAACTTGCTGGCCGCAAGAAAAATTCAACTACAGCAGCGTCTTCTGAAACCCTGGAACGGGGGAGAGAAATGGAAAAGGAGAAGGAAAGGGAAGAAAACGAGCTGAGGATGTCTCAGGTGTTTGGGAGAGGTAAACTGAGAGAAAATAAGATTTTGTTCCTTAACATCTTTGGATTGAGATGAGAATCTAACAAGGAGGATAAAGAAGGTGGAAAGAGTCTAGTGTGAAAGAACGGGAGATAGTAGATAGCAATAAATGAGAGATAAGGAAAGCGTGGCTGAAATCCTGAATGAAAGCAGAGTTGCAGGAAGTTAAAAATCCTGGAATTGAAAAAAAAGAGTAAGAACAGCGGTGGAACGAAGATCAGGAATGAAAAATGTTCCGGATCAATGCAGAAGGGAAGGGTCTAGGAAAAGATGGAAAGGTTAACTCACCACAGATCACATTCCAGCGCCTGCTGGAACACGGGGCGTCCATCCCTAGAGGTCCCTTAGAGCGTCCATCCCTGAGAGCCCCTAGGGCGTCCATCCCTAGGCGGCCCCTTAGGGCGTCCATTCCTGGGAGCCCCTCGGGCGCCTAGGACCCTCCTCCAGGGTGTGAAGATCCGGTCTGTGGAACGTCCTTGTCTTCCTGGTCTTGTTCGGGGCGCCAGCCGTGACCAGCGCTTCCAGAGCGACACGGAGCGAAGGAAGTGGACAAGCAGACATTTCCAGAATGACACGGATGGGGAGGGAAGGGAGATTCGAACACTTCCAAAAGAATTACCGAGAGGTGAACAATTCCAGCGCGACAATGAGAGGAGGTAAGGAAGAGGAAATCACTTCTTCCAGATCATCCCAAAGGCTAAGGGAACTAACTGATTGATGAAGATTAAGCCACCCAAGAGGTGGCACGGGCATGAGTAGCCCGTAAGGGAACTAACTGTTGTGTGACGTTGTTTAATTGCCTCGTTGTTGAGGTGGGGGGGGGGGGGGAGGGGGAGGGGGGAAGGCAGGTGTTGTTGTGTCAGAGGTGAATGATAGACAGGTGTTGACCAGACCACACACTAGAAAGTGAAGAGATGACGACGTTTCGGTCCGTCCTGGACCATTCTCATCGACTTGAGAATGGTCCAGGACGGACCGAAACGTCGTCGTCCCTTCACCTTCTAGTGTGTGGTCTGGTCAACATATTTCACCCACGTTATTGTGACTCATCATCAACATAGACAGGTGTTGTTCTGTTGGTACTGTGATTTCCAAGTGTATGTGATGGGCAGATGTTGAGGCGTGCTAGAGCAGGCAGGTGCTTCGAGGACCTTGGCTACGCCTTGATGACTGAACCACCATCCGTCACCCCATTACTCTCCTAATGGCGTGACTGAACAAACCATTTGATTATTGCGTCGATTTGTTGAATTCTCGGAAGTGTACCCATGAGAGACTGATCAGTCCTGTGATGGAGAATGGCCTTGAGAATTCTAGGCCTACGATATGAGGCCTATTGAGTAATTGAGCAGTTTCATTGAAAAGAATAAGCTCTGTCGTTGAAGAAATCCTGTCACACGCTGAAGACATTTAACCGGTCAAGTTCAAGAGGTTGTTGTTGTTGTTGTTTTAGATTCAGCTACTCGGAACAAGTTCCAAGTAGCACGGGCTATGGTGAGCCCGTAACTTACCTGGCACAGGAGCGGTGCTGTCTGGTATTGTTCGTTCAAGAGGTGCTGTGACATTGCATTCGCAGCGTTGTACTGCACAGCAAGCTAGGCATTGCAAATCCCAAGCGTATATACAGATGTTTGGCCAAACAGGAAAGAGGAAGGTTGTGGTTACACACTAACCGCATTCTACGCGAACAATGCTATTACAATTGGGCGCCATTTGTTGACGCCTCAAGGTCCCGTGCGCCTTGCGAGTCGACCTTGTTCTGCCGCCTACACTAATACTCTATGTCCGATATCATGACGGGTCTTGAACATATACCTTTCATTTTAGCTGTGTTATTACTCAGTATACGAGGCAGCTCCTATTGGTTCATACGAGGCAGCTCCTATTGGTTCATACGAGGCAGCTGCTATTGGTTCATACGAGGCAGCTGCTATTGGTTCATACGAGGCAGCTGCTATTGGTTCATACGAGGCAGCTGCTATTGGTTCATACGAGGCAGCTCCTATTGGTTCATACGAGGCAGCTGCTATTGGTTCATACGAGGCAGCTGCTATTGGTTCATACGAGGCAGCTGCTATTGGTTCATACGAGGCAGCTGCTATTGGTTCATACGAGGCAGCTGCTATTGGTTCATACGAGGCAGCTGCTATTGGTTCATACGAGGCAGCTCCTATTGGTTCATACGAGGCAGCTGCTATTGGTTCATACGAGGCAGCTGCTATTGGTTCATACGAGGCAGATGCTATTGGCCCATACGAGGCAGCTCCTATTGGTTCATACGAGGCAGCTGCTATTGGTTCATACGAGGCAGCTGCTATTGGTTCATACGAGGCAGATGCTATTGGCCCATACGAGGCAGCTCCTATTGGTCCATACGAGGCAGCTCCTATTGGTCCATACAAGGCAGCTGCTATTGGTCCATACGAGGCAGCTCCTATTGGTCCATACGAGGCAGCTCCTATTGGTCCATACGAGGCAGCTCCTATTGGTCCATACGAGGCAGCTCCTATTGGTCCATACGAGGCAGCTCCTATTGGTCCATACGAGGCAGCTACTATTGGTCCATACAAGGCAGCTCCTATTGGTCCATACAAGGCAGCTGCTATTGGTCCATACAAGGCAGCTGCTATTGGTCCATACGAGGCAGCTCCTATTGGTCCATGCAAGGCAGCTCCTAGTGGTTCATACGAGGCAGCTCCTATTGGTCCATACGAGGCAGCTCCTATTGGTCCATACGAGGCAGCTCCTATTGGTCCATACGAGGCAGCTCCTATTGGTCCATACGAGGCAGCTCCTATTGGTCCATACGAGGCAGCTCCTATTGGTCCATACGAGGCAGCTCCTATTGGTCCATACGAGGCAGCTCCTATTGGTCCATACGAGGCAGCTGCTATTGGTCCATACGAGGCAGCTGCTATTGGTCCATACGAGGCAGCTCCTATTGGTCCATACGAGGCAGCTCCTATTGGTCCATGCGAGGCAGCTCCTAGTGGTTCATACGAGGCAGCTCCTATTGGCCCATACGAGGCGGCTCCTATTGGCCCATACGAGGCAGCTCCTAGTGGTTCATACGAGGCAGCTCCTATTGGTCCATACGAGGCAGCTCCTAGTGGTTCACACGAGGCAGCTCCTATTGGTCCATACGAGGCAGCTCCTATTGGTCCATACGATACAGCTCCTAGTGGTTCATACGAGGCAGCTCCTATTGGTCCATGCGAGGCAGCTCCTAGTGGTTCATACGAGGCAGCTCCTATTGGTCCATACGAGGCAGCTCCTATTGGTCCATGCGAGGCAGCTGCTATTGGTCCATACGAGGCAGCTGCTATTGGTCCATACGAGGCAGCTGCTATTGGTCCATACGAGGCAGCTGCTATTGGTCCATACGAGGCAGCTCCTATTTATATCCAACAAAATATGGAAGGTTTACATCCATTGTTTCGTAATATACTTAACGCAATGTTAGGATCTATCGATCTTGGAGCAGCTGCGTCCTTCACATTGGGGGTATCCTGTCATGGCAAGGTTCTCCTGTGTCTGTCTGTCATGGCAAGGCTCTCCTGTCTGTCATGGCAAGGCTCTCCTGTCTGTCATGGCAAGGTTCTCCTGTCTGTCATGGCAAGGCTCTCCTGTCTGTCATGGCAAGGCTCTCCTGTGTCTGTCTGTCATGGCAAGGTTCTCCTGTCTGTCATGGCAAGGTTCTCCTGTGTCTGTCTGTCATGGCAAGGTTCTCCTGTCTGTCATGGCAAGGTTCTCCTGTGTCTGTCTGTCATGGCAAGGTTCTCCTGTCTGTCTGTTATGGCAAGGTTCTCCTGTCTGTCTGTCATGGCAAGGTTCTCCTGTCTGTCTGTCATGGCAAGGTTCTCCTGTCTGTCTGTCATGGCAAGGCTCTCCTGTGTCTGTCTGTCATGGCAAGGTTCTCCTGTCTGTCTGTCATGGCAAGGTTCTCCTGTCTGTCTGTCATGGCAAGGTTCTCCTGTCTGTCATGGCAAGGCTCTCCTGTCTGTCATGGAAAGGCTCTCCTGTCTGTCTGTCATGGGAAGGTTCTCCTGTCTGTCATGGCAAGGCTCTCCTGTCTGTCTGTCATGGCAAGGCTCTCCTGTCTGTCTGTCATGGCAAGGCTCTCCTGTCTGTCATGGCAAGGTTCTCCTGTCTGTCGTGTGGTCGACTAAAATCCCATGATTCAAGGTGGAGGGCGTTGCGGTGGTGATATTATAGGATCAATATATTTTTAGCTGTTTGGCTATATCTTGTCTCTTCGTCTCACTCTTTATACATGTCAATCTATCTGTCTGATTATTCTGTTTCTATAATGATGCTGTAATATTCGTACATAATGTTTTGTTTTCTGTTCTTGTTTAATATATTGTTGTAGAGTCAGTAAGGTAAGACTGTACTGTCTAGATCCATGGTCAATGTCTCTAGGGATCTCTCTATGGCAGAAATTTCTGTTATTGTTTTTCTTATATTAGTCTGGACTAACATGGCTATCCATCGCCACAATCTCAACTCATTCCCACCAATTATCATAAGCATCGTCAACCACACACTAGAATGTGAAGGGACGACGACGACGTTTCGGTCCGTCCTGGACCATTCTCAAGTCGATTGTGTCGACTTGAGAATTCTCAAGTCACACAATCAACATTCTTAAGTCTCAATCAACATTCACACAATCGACATTCTCAAGTCACATAATCGACTTGAGAATGGTCCAGGACGGACCGAAACGTCGTCGTCCCTTCACTTTCTAGTGTGTGGTTTGGTCAATATATTTCAGCCACGTTATTTTGACTCATCATCTGCATCACTAACCACCACCACAAGATAATAACCCCCCTTCCCCCCCAACAATGTCAACCCCATATAACCACCCTTACACTCCCCTACGACACACTCCATACACAGTTTAAAATGTACACATAGAAATCACATTAACGTGATATATCAATGAGAATATCCTGTGGATTTTCAAATGTAGAGATGATAGAGCCCAATAGGCTCAAGAACCTATACAGTTGATTGACATTTGAGAGACGGGACCTAAGACCCAAACTAAGATCAGAGGTCCACGGTTGTTCAGCGTCCTACCAGCGAGCATCAGAAATATTACAGGAACAACCGTGGACATCTTCAAGAGGAAACTAGATTGTTTCCTTCAAGGATTGTCGGACCAACCGGGCTGTGGTGGGTATGTGGGCCTGTGGGCCGCCCCAAGCAACAGCCTGGTGGACCAAACTCTCAAGTCAAGCCTGGCCTCGGGCCGGGCTTGGGGAGTAGAAGAACTCCCAGAACCCCATCAACCAGGTATCAACCAACCAGGTGACCCGAAGCTTAACACAATTAGGCGTGTACTCACCCACACCACCGTGCCTCCCCCTCACCCCTAACCAGGTCAAACTCTCACTAGCCTGACACAAAGATCAGCTAACACGCCTCAATAACCCTCCCTAGTGGACCGTCATCATTGTTGTCATAGACCAATAAAACGCTCCTCTTCATCGCGTGACAGTGTTTACACCCGTTCCTTGTTTGTCAGAGGTGTATTGTTTGTCCACACACACACATGTCACTCAGGTTAGTCAGGTGTGAGAAAGGGGGGTGCATATTTGGACAGATATATCTGGGTCTATATGCAAAGAATTTGGATATGAGATGAGATGATGCTTCAGCTGCCGTGGGATGAGAGATGCTGTTACCATTAGATGAATGACGCTACCGTGGGATGAGGGATGCAGCTGCCATCTGATGACAGATGCTGCTGCCATTAGATAAATGATGCTGCCATGAGACTGGTGTATATACATAATGCAGTTTTGGGACAATTTAGGATCCGGGTCGCGACATCAGACCACTCCCGCGGTTTGTGGTTTGGGAATTATCCCCCGAGGCGGACGTTGACCAACCACAAACCGCTCTCCGGCAGTACACGCGGCAACACCAGCCTCCCAGTCACCACACACACGGCTTTACAAGTAAAATTGTTGTGGTTGTGACCCCAAGCTACGGTATATAGAGTGAGTGTATTGAACACGGGTCACCGGAGACCGGCCGGAATACGAGCTTCACTGACGCTACCATAGCGGGACCTGTCAACACATTGGAACACACTGACAAATAAGCCATGTGTGGAACACACGATATAAACACACACAAATCATATGGGCGTGATATATCCATGAGAAAATCATTTTAAGTCTGGGAGTCACTAGAACCCTAGTATAAATCTCATTGTTTTCAGTCTGTAAACAATTTCGTGGTCGAAGGCAGTCAATAGCTTGTTTTATTAAACACGTAATTAAGCTAATGTGGGCAAATGTAAGTGACAAACATGGTGATTGACGTAATCTATGACAAAATCGAATGGATAATTGAATGTTTCCCACACCTTGCCTGAAACGCTGCGCGTATTAGTGGCTTTAGGAGTGTATGTACTAGCTCTATCTAGAAATCCAATATTATGTTTGTAACTCGTATGTATGTATGTACTTTTACCTGAATAAACATTTGATTTGATTTGATTTAGATTTAGACAATGTATCGTTTCTAAGTTATGACACGTACTGTTGACCAGGCCACACACTAGAAGGTGAAGGGACGACGACGTTTCGGTCCGTCCTGGACCATTCTCAAGTCGATTGAGACACGTACGACACGTACTGTTGGAAGTCCCCAACAGGAGAGTATTCCTAAAGGAGAACCTACTAGGACCTACTAGGAGTGTATGACAGGAGGACCCACCAGGTGTGTGAACTACTTCGGGAAGACCCACCAGGTGTATTACCCACCAGGAGCATATGCACACCTTAATCTCCTTAATCTACATACATCTGGGCAACCCATCCTCTGAATTTACAGTACGGTTTAGTACTAAGTGTAATAAGTACATTTCCTTACTGTCATACATAGTATATAATTGCACTTATGGGGCTGTTATATTTACCTCCCCCATTTATTCTCTAGCACACTCAAAGTGTTCATTGTGAACATGAGTATACAACCCATCCTCTGAACTATGAGGTTGCACTTTGTACATTTATGGTAAGCGTTTCAAATGCAACCTACTATGTATTGGCTGGCAAATATCTACATTTTCTACGCATCAGATTCAGTGGGTTAGGTGGGTTGCTTGGGTTCATACATTTGTGGTTATTCTAGGAGTTTGGATTTTTGACGAAGTGGCAAATTAAGAGAAACAACTGGAATACGTACGTGGTTCTAAACACTAATCTCATTTGTCTTTCCCTCTAGATACAAGTTTTTTTGGGCCTAATAATCATCCAAAGGCCCACGTTGAGAAAATTGGCTTGAAATTGCCATACTGTAACACACAAAGTGGAAATTTAACAGGAAAAAGATTGCCAAATGTAATTTATTGTATTATTTACTTTTCATTTTAACTCGCCATTTATCTTTCCAATGGTTGCGTGTAGCATTGCTAATTATGTAAAAACCTGAATATGGGATGTTAAGTGATGGTGATACCAGGGGTCTCGCTTCATGCTGGTCGGCGTTCAATCCCCGACTGTCCAAGTGGTTGGCCACCATTCCTTTGCCCCCCCCCCATCCCACCCCAAATCCTTATCCTGATCCCTTCCAAGTGCTATATAGTCGTCATAGCTCGGCGCTTTTCCCTGATAATGCCCTGCCTCTTATTATCAGGGACAGAAAGCCTGTACTTAGGGTGTATCGAGATCCCCAAAGACCAACCACTGACCTTCCCCAGGATGCAACCCACAACAGTTGCATCGCTTCCAGATACCTATTTACTGCTGGGTGAACCGAAGCATTAGGTGAAAGGAAATGTGCCCAAATATTTTGTTCCGTCCCGGGGATCAAACCTTCGATTGAAAGTCGAAAACGTAGCCACTTTACTACAGGGCCCTCCTTGAACAGCTTCTTTGGTTGCTGTATCCGCTGGCTCACTTAGGTCAATGCCAGTACACTACTGTACTGTATATGATTGAAGGTTACTCAGTACAGCTCTACTTTTGTACACTCTAAAGTTAATATCTTAACCAATACTGAATTTCCATTACTAAAGGATTGGTAACAGCATAGGATTAGAACCATAAAATAAACAAGAGGTGAAATAATTAAGTCTGTCCAATTTGTACAGCAAACGTGGGTAAAGGAACTTTTCCCCCTCAAGACGATACGTTTGAGATTTATCATCTGAGCCCAATTTGGATTAGACCAAATATTCTACATCTACTAAAAAACCTCGGCCCCGAGTAGATGACTGGCCTGTATCTGATTTATTATTAAGCACTGTATTACCTGAATCAAGGGCATCACAAAGATTTTCTGGAGAGAAGCCCTACCCTTATTCTTTCCCCTGGACAATTATCTCATATGAAGATTAGTAATCTGGAGGAAACATCAGTACTGCATCAATAAATTGCTTCTCACCCTGACCCTCTTTGCTAATTGAACCCAGGAGCTGGCAATCTAGGGAACTGAAGCCTTTACTTACCCAAACAAAGTTTATTTCCCCCTTTTTTTTTTTTTTTGAGATATGTAGAAGAGTTGTTACATTCTTGTAGAGCCACTAGTACGCGTAGCGTTTCGGGCAGGTCCCTGGAATACGATCCCCGCCGCGAAGAATCGTTGTTACAACCAAGTACACATTTTACTGTTGCGTTAAACAGAGGCTACAGTTAAGGAATTGCGCCCAGTAAATCCTCCCCGGCCAGGATACGAACCCATGACAAAGCGCTCGCGGAACGCCAGGCGAGTGTCTTACCACTACACCACGGAGACTGTAAACTTGACTTGCTCAGGTTGACATGCCACATGTGTAGAGGCTTTCAAGTCAGGAGCTTACTCGCACTAAACTTGGAACTGACTGGAATGGTAGATATCAAGGAAGAAATCTCACCACACCTTTATGCAAAATTACCTAAGCACCAAAACCAGTATAAATGTATACAGTATTTTTGAGCTTATGGTTACAACTCCTCCATAACCAGCTCACAAAGATAAAGGGGCAGTCTTGTACGTTTGTGGGTAATAGCTACCATTTGCCAAACAAGATAAATTTGGGGGGGGGGGGAGAATAAAAATACCAAACACCTTATTTCAATCTCTCACTTCTCGGTTCAGTCTTGTGGGTTTTTGAGAGAGATATAGAGAGGTACGAGAAAATTACATCTTCACTTAATTTTTGTATTTTGCCCTCTTGGTGCCTGTCATCCACCCTGATCAGCTTGCACCTTTAATACCTCACATTAGGTCGTCTTGACCTGCAACACAGGCACCCCCGCCATGACCACCCTCACCCCTGCGTGTAACTATTGCTTTGTTGGCCTTGGATCCTCAGGTGCAATAGAGAGCTGATCCAGCCTGTCCTCCAAAGACCCAAAAGTAATTCCATGCACCCGCCAAACCCCGTTTATGAATGAAAAACGGTTTACACACGACTCGACTGCGGACGTTCAAACACTTCTGGAACAAGTGCTTCACTGACGAATTTTGTTCGAATCACAATTCTGTAAATGCTTCACCCACATACAATTACAATTAATGCACTACAAATACAATTAATCGCCAACAGAACCTAAACCCCATAACCTAACCTATGCCTATATATGCACAATACGTTAGTATAATCATTTATATTCGAGAAAATTCCTGTTTTGAATGAACAGCACGTTAAAATTTATGAATGTGACTGTGGGGTCGACCACTGGATGGAATGGACTCTAGGACAGGTTGGCTGGTTACTGACCTGCTGTGTTTTATTACCAGACCAGTTTGGATAATGGCATGTGTTTTTCTCTAAACCAGCACTGCTCAACCTTTTAACCTCTGGAAATTTTCAAGTCTCAAGGAACTTCAGATTCCTATAAGCTGCCAATGGCATCCCATGACTGATGTTGGTTCCAGAATCGTACCCATTCCAAAGTCGTCATTTTAAAATTACTATATTTGCCTTCACATGTCAATTCTGAATATACTCCCTCTCATTTTCACTTCCACTTATTGTGGAATCAAAATAAAGATCCTAAAAGTAATTACTGTCCTTGTATACAAGTCACCAGGGCAAATCCTCAGCAGTTTAAAGACCAACTAATGAAAATAGAACACTGCTTAGAAAACCACACAAATCCAGCCCCAAACATCATCCTGCTTAGGGACCTCAACCTACGGCACCGGAAATGGAAGCACCTCGATAATACAGTTGTATCAGATAATACCGGAAGTACTGTATCCTAAATGAACAGTCACGTGCAAATGACCTGCTACAGATGTGCGACTGATTAGCCTAAGTAGAATCATACCAAAAACATGGAGAGGCAAAGAGAGAAAAAGGCCATAAGTGAAATAAGAGATCTATTTTCTAGAAATTTTTTCTCCTATGCAAAATCAAGATAAACACATCTAGTATCGGGACCCTGCAAAAGGGAGATAGAATGCTCACTGAAAAACAAATGAGCGAAATATTGCGGAATCGGTACGACTTCAAAGAGTCTGGTTGACCAGTCCAGAAACGAAGCAGCCCGAGCAAGGACTGGGCCATGGGGACACCAAGCCCCGAAACCATCACAAGGTATTGGGGTTAGAATCTGCCATTTATTTGCCTGCTTAAGTCTTGTCAAGGTCTAACATTACCACTTGAATTTAAGATTTATCAGTTTTGTTTTCACCAAAGAAGCTCATGCCACTGAATAGGTCACACACAGATTAGCAACAGTAATGCCAGAGGATTATTAAGCAAGGGTATACGAAGGTGGATTAAGCTATCCGTAGTGTAACAATATATGAACCAAGGGCAGTGGGTTGGAGCTGGAAAGATTTAAAGGTTTGCAACCATAGCCTCCCAAGGGAACCTGCTGTGGTTATCCCTTGATGTAATACCAATGAGCAGAATTACGTAATGTGTGATCAATATCGATTCAGTGTTACATCACTTTTCTGGATTTGTCAGCGAGAGGGAAGGAGGCTATAAAAAAAAAAAAAAAAAAAAAAAAAAAAAAAAAAAAAAAAAGTTTTCAAGCCTTTGAAAAGCAACTTTTCAGTTGCAATGGACACAAGGCATGGAAAAAAATGTTGGTATGCAGCACATTCTTTTGCTTTTAGTGCTTAAACCAAGATCTTGCAGTCCTAACATCTCTTCAAGTAGTAGTTCTCTACAAACATCAAAAGAAGGCACCAAGCCAAGGAGACTACGTAGCACCATCAGTCAAGATATTCAAAAGTTGCTAAATATCTCTAAGGATGCCAATTCAAGAGCAAAAGCGTACAATGTGAGCGATGTCAAAGGTATCGGATTCGCCACAGGATTCACTCAGAAGTGATAGTGTGGAACAGTTGGTAAGCAAGACAGATGTCCTGAAACCAAGTTCCACAATATGTATGACTATAAGAGAATGCAGTTCGTCGATAATGAGCAGAACAGTGCTCAATTAAGTGCCCGCAAGTTTATTTAAATTATTGCAGGAATCGGGCATCTTGCATTTCTTGGCTCATATTTTTACCTTAACATTGACAATTTTTAGTATCTAGGGTTCTTTACTACAGACATTTTCTTCCAGGTTTGGTCTTTTGATAATTAAAATTTAAACATTGATATTTCAACAGTACTGTATAATATTTATAAAATCCTTAACAGTACCATAACACAATATTACTATCATAAATGAACTAAAAATTTAACTCAAACGTTACAGCATAGGCATTTTAGTCACTCTATACCAAGTTCATATTACCAATTTTATTTTTTTTTATTTACTGTAACTGACCATCCTACCATCGTGTTTATTTGGATGGAGTAATAAAACCTCAAAATTTGTCAAACTTTCATTGGCTTTAAATTAACAAAATTTATATCCATGTCACAGTTTAAAAAACAAAGCACAACACACTTCCACTACATACAAAATGAAATAGAATTAAGCATTCTATTACTGAATTCTGACATACCAAGGGAAATGCCTAATAGAGAATTTATTAACTAAAAGCAGTATGCAAAATGAGCTTTAGGGAAATTGCTAACAATGAAACCAACATGTTAATCATTAAGTTATGCTAATCTTTTAGTTACTATACACAACAAATAGATTTTCAAATCCTAGGAAAAAAAGGTGTTAAAGGTACATTATTTTATTTTGAAAATGCAAAAATTGGAGACACTGAACCTACTGTAGTAAAAGATTGTTCACAATACTTTGCCGCTTGTTCACGATTAAATGTTTAAATTATACTAATTTTATAATGGCAATGTTTTAAATAAATTTATTCACGATTCAACATGAGCAATGTTAAAAATGAACATTTTCTCAAGTTGCACATTAAGGAAATCCTCTTCTCTAGAAAGGGATAGAAAAAGATGAAAAGGCGAGAGGTGTCAGATCTAAACAACGCGCCGAACTTCAAAGAACTGTTTGAGGTAATACACCTGGCCAACCGTCATGGCTACTAGTACTAGGGCCTCAAACACCGACCACAAAACCACCCGAGAATTGGTGTTGTCGTTGATGGATCGGTGAATACGCTCGCGCACTTCCATGTAGTCCTGTTCATGCTTGACTCCAGACAATGCTGCCGACAACTCACGAATCATGTCTTCCATTTTGCTGCTGCCGGCATCACCTAAAAAAAAAAAAACAATTACATAAAATAAACAAGCCAAGATCTATTGCTGTGTTAAGGGAGATTATGTAAACCAAATAGAAAATATGGGTCTTGATCAAGCAGGATAAACAACGAAGTGTGCACACCTACCAATATTTTGCATGGTAAGGTAATTATCAGGAGAAAGCACCAAACCAGCATAACTATAAAGCATTTATCAAGATACAAGGACAGGAACCGAGATAGGATCATAGTAAAGCAACAGTATACCACAAACCCGGTTAAACTATTTAAACAGCCTAAATGCTCAGTAGGCAATACACACTTCCGATTATCAAGACACTTGAAGGAAACTATCTGAATATGACTGTACCCAGCTGGCAAAAGCAGCATCACAATGCAAAGATCGAAGATATTGTCGAGTGTGAATAATATCAAACAGGTGACAAACAAGTTGGTGGTATGGTGAATATATTATGCCAACTTAGGCATGAAGTGGTATAAATTTACTCGATTAAAGTATCAAAAATAATCATGTATCTGAAGACACTGAGCCTGGATGATTATTTAGCACCATTTGTGTATCAGGATATACAAAAGGTTACACAATAGTGATGAAACTGAGCTATGAAGTATTAAAGATCAATTAATATTATTTGGGATTAATATTACAGTACCTACTAGTGCAAGCTAGAATATGATACCAAAAGATATATCAAGGAAGTTTATCAGTAAGCTGAAATGATGAGGTACTGGATATGCAGACAATAGTGCGCCGTGGAAAAACTACTACGAAATTGGTGTGAAAAATTTGCCATGTTTGGAAAGTAGACAGTGTTATATGGGGAAAATGTGATATTTAAGGTGTATAGGATGAGGGGAGGAGTGGAAAGGGAAGGGAACTATCAGGAGAAAGCACCAAGCCACAACTATATAGCACTGGGAATGGATCAGGACAAGGATGGAACGGGGAGAAGGAATGGTGCCCAACCACTAGGACGGTCGGGGATTGAACGCCGACCTGCATGAAGCAAGACCGCCGCTCTACCGTCCAGCTTGTTCCATGGTAGAACAAGTGTGCAGATTACATTTGCAAAGAATTAATGGAAAAGTCATGCAAGAAAAATGCAAAGGTGTACACTGCTTTTGAACAATGTTTTACAGCAGCTCCCTAATGAGAGATCTGTTGTCCCCATAGCATCATGCAGTCAAGTAGGACAGCTTTCTGGCATCATTGGGAGCATTTCGTCAGTTCCTACATAATATCGTTGGTACACTGATTTTATAATTATTCAGTTTGAATGTTAAACAATTCTTTAAGTACATTACCAGCAAAATTCAAATATGAATGGACCCAGAAATAGTTGCATTAGCTACACACACAACCTGGTTAAGGATTGGATTAGAAAAGCAACATTATTGATAATTCAAGTTGAAAGATTTAACAGTGCATGCACCGAGTTAAAGTATAGGGGAGAAAAACCATCAATGCCAGACCTGTGTACGTGGAAAACTGCCTGGGCCACTCTGAACGAAAAAGAAAGAAAATACTGAAGCATAAAGTTGAGAAGCATGAAACAAAAAAATGCTAATGGCATTAGGCAACTACTTATACTTCAACAAATGCTGAAAAAAATGGATCCACTAAAAATTAACTACTAGGCTCAATATATTTAGAAAAAGCAAAATACTGTACAGAACAAAAGTGAAGAGACTGGGAGGAGGGAGTAATACTGTAACTACATCTACCGATATAGTTTAAAGTAGCTTGGTAACAAGTTTTGAACACAAACTGCAAAAGTGATTTAAACCAACAAGAATTCTGCAAAACACATTAACCAAGTATAAAGTATTTATCAATATACAGTAATCTGTTCAATGTAGAAAAAGAAATTATGTGCTACTGTACATTAAGTTAAGAACTCTTCTAGGAAAAAATAATCTTGCAAGATCAATCAAGTGAATTAACTGAAATTATGGAAAGCAAATTTTCTGGAAGAATTATACAATTAAAACTTTGCATGCAAATTATTTATGTAAAGTGTTAATAAATGGCTATAAATTAAATTTGTCATATTACAAGTAACAAATATAAAGGGTTAAATTCTTGGATTACAAACATGTGCCATGAACACTCCCAAGTCACACCCATACCTTCAAAAACCTGAACTTTATATAGGTCTAAAAACACAATCATTGTCAACTTTTTGGAACAAAAATTGGAGTTCATAGGTAGTTTACTAGTAAAAAAAATAATATCTTCAGCATATTCATAATACCAATCAGATACGCTCAACACGCGTCTGTACTTTTAAAATCAATCGGTAATGGAGAAGAAAGCAAGGCTCTGGTGGAAACTAAAAGGAGCTCTAAATCGACAAGAAAGAAAGGGAGACGAACAGCATACCATTTACTCATGTGTACAATCAGCAGTGGCTTGTATATTCAACAAGAGTGAAAATTTTGGTTTAAAGCAGCAGTGGTGCTAGGATAACCATTAAAGGGGCAAGGTGGCAAAGATACAACGGTGGAAGTGACAAGAAGACGTAAACATTGGTTCCAGTGGAACCAGCAGGGAAGGTAAGGGGTAAACAGTTCTAGTAGAGATTCAGTCTTGAGCCTGATCACACATGACAAGTGAGGAACTAAGGTTGCAGATGTGCAAGGCATTACATTAAAATACTTCGCTGCACCCCAACCCACCATAATTAAAAAGTATCAAAATAAGGTATTTTGATATAACCCTGTAGTCCAACAGTAGAACAAAGCCCAAAAGGGTACATATATTATAAGCACACTGGTGACATTGGGAGTAACAATGCATGCATGTACCCTCTAATGCCTGCTTGACTCAAGTTTCGCTAGGTCTGCTAGCCAGAGTAGCCGAACCCATGGGAGGGAGAGGAATGATCCAAGGAAGACCTTAGGTGACAAAAGATGCAAGAACAATCACACTGCTAAAAAAATAACATATTACCACCCGATTAATAAGTTAGCTCCATAGTCCCAACTTTTCCTTTTGCATCTTATTAACAACAAACTTTGTTAGTAGATAAATAAAAAACTGGAGAAGACTTTTGTATACACCAAAAAATACAAAAGTATCCACAGCTTCATATTGCAAGTGTTAATTTCAGAATTTATTAAAATTTTTATAAAAAATAGGAAATTGACACTTCTGGATACAGGAATTACATTCAGATTAAGAGATATGGAAACAAACCTGTCGTAGGAAGAATCGGCACAAATTCATCTACACAGGAAAAAAAAAATCAGAAATCAAATTTTTTTAAACAGCAGGTACTGTATAGAAATAAAAGCATTGGCACTAAAGAATACAAAAAATACAAATACAGCATTATGGTGATATCCAACACCTGCTCTACTTTATAACAAAGCATGTTCAACACTAACATTAACACTAAATTTGTCCTTTTGAGCTGTTTTAGTGAAGCAAACTTTAGTCCCAGCAATATCAATTACAATGTTAGATATTTTATTATACGAATCTTTAGCCAGCATAGCAATGTACAGAACTACAATTACCTACAAGTTTACTAGGTAAAATAATAATTGTAAAAGTGAGCAAGAAAAACTTAGAACTAATCTAGGGAAAGGGAAGAACAAGATTATAAACAAAATCGTCAAAGCATAATGTTAAGTTTTATTTACGAGACTTTTAGTTCGGAAACAGCAAGTCAAACTTGCCCAAGGGAGCAAGCAATTATCAAGGTACGTCAAAGTTGGGAAGACTATGTAGCATGCCAAAGGAAGCAACCAAATGACTAAGTCTGAAAATTATTGCAAGACTCCAAAGCAGACTATACTAACTTTGTACTCTAAATAGAACTGCATGGCCCCCCATACCGACTTAAATTAATCTTTTACTGCAATAAGAAGATATTAAATTAAGCATAGAAGCCAAAATAAAGGTGGACATGTTGCACCAGAGTAGTATGGGAGGCCCATACCGGTATTCGTGCATTTATAATGGACATTGATGAAAATACCCATTCCTCGACCTTTGTGGATACTAGTGTGCTGATTAACGCAAGTTTTACTTAGCATTCTGAAATTGTCAAACCCATCGGTGAAAAGTAGAATGAAAAGCCAAGTAGCCAATAAGCTACGATAAAATTTAAAATTAATATACCTGGTTACAAACACACAACAAATGTGCATTTTACATTGACTATCAAAAGAATTTTAAAGTCAAAATTTCATACATTATACATTTACCAACGTTATGAATTTAGATTTACAACAGCCTGAAGACAACCAATAAACCACCCAATTTTTTGGGTCAATTTTGTACTAATTAACCAGCTTCACAAGCATAAAAACCAATGAAAACTACAAAACATCACTAACGTGGGACCCAATACCATGAGAAATTATCTTTACTATGAAACTGGTATAGTATGTGCCATTACACAATTTGGCATCAAATTTGTGCACATTTGTTACTTTATTGTAGTTGCATGGCCTGAGCTTTTTTAATATTCAGAATTTTATTGTGCAATTGTAATTTTCATTTACTAGTTATTCATAAAGATTTGGACACCATGATCAAATTTAAATAATATCCTAAAACATAAGCAGCAATTGCAGTACTGAACATATACATTGTATACAGGTAACTAAAAAAAATATATAAATATCAAATGTCAAAATAAAATAAAATATGCAAAAGGGAATAGTGTTTGGTATCAAGTGTTAATTATGGACTTAGTGAGAAGGTACAGTAAGTTGCAGAATACTTTGTGGAGGAAAAATATGCGACAGACCTGAATGGGAGAAATTCCGCATATCCCACTCTGTACAAAACAGAAAACTCCATTAGAAAACATTTGGGGGGGAACCCTGCTGCACGACCTGCCCCCGGGTGTAATATTATATCATGAGGTATTAACAGCTCAACTACTAAGCTTTAAGTGCACTAAAAACAGGTCAATTGTTCTCAAGGTGGTAGTAGTAATTATGATATGAAGCAAGGTAAGCTAATTTTATTGTCCAAGCAAATTAAAATTACTGTATTTTCACATTTCTGTATATTAAAACTTAATGAAACAGACTAATGAAGTAAATGCTGTTAAAAATGTTAACTATTTTTGTACAGTAACTTTCAAAGTCCTTTAATGTATGCTTTTAATAACACCCAAAAATTAAAAAATTAAATGTTTAGTTTATAATTAAGGTTATTTTTACAATTAAATTAACACTTGCATTCCGGAAGTAAAATCAGTTTCTTTATCCATTAACACCCATTTCAGCCACTTAATGTTTCTTTCCCACTGGTATAAAATAAAATAATGGACTAGTACATAAAACACACACACGGTATACAAATCTTGGATGCACAGTGTACCATCATACCTGGTTGATACCTGGTTCTGGGAGTGGTTTTACTCCTCAAGCCCGGCCCGAGGCCAAGCTCGACTTGTTACAGTTTCATCCACCAGGCTGTTGCTTGGAGCGGCCCTCAGGCCCACATACCCATCACAGCCCGGTTGGTCCGGCACTCCTTGAAGAAAACAATCTAGTTTCCTCTTGAAAATGTCCACAGTTATTCCGGCAATATATCCGATGCTCGCTGGTAGGACATTGAACAACCGTGGACCTCTGATGTTTATACAGTGTTCTCCGATTGTGCCCATGGCACCTCTGCTCTTCACTGGTTCTATTCTGCATTTTCTTCCATGTCGTTCACTCCAGTACGTTGTTATTTTACTGTACACATTTGGGACCTGTCCCTCCAGTATTTTCCAAGTGTGTATTATTTGGCATCTCTCTCGTCTCCTTTTGAGAGTACATTTGGAGAGCTTCGAGACGATCCCAATAATTTAGGCGCTTTATCTCATCTATGCGTGCCATATATGTTCTCTGTATTCTCTCTATTTCAGCAATCTCTCCTGCTCTGAAAGGGGAAGCAAGTACTGAGCAGTACTCAAGACAGGACAACAAAAGTGATTTGTAGAGTACAACCATTGTGATGGGATCTCTGGACTTTAAGGTCCATCCTATCAATTTTCTGGCTGACGCAATACTTGCCTGGTTATGTTCCCTAAACGTTATGTCGTTGGACATCATTATCCCCAAATCCTTGACATGCCGTTTTCCTACTATGGGCAGATTCGATTGTGTTTTTTACCCTGTTATGTTTCAGATCCTCATTTTTGCCGTATTCGAGTACCTGGAATTTATCACTGTTAAACATGTTATTTTCTGCTGCCCAATCAAAAACTTTGTTAATATCAGTTTGTAGTTTATCAATATCTTCAGAGGTAATTTTCACGCCGATTTTTGTATCATCTGCAAAGGATGACACGAAGCTGTGACTTATTTTTGTCTATATCTGATATGAGAATAAGGAACAGCAGTGGTGCAAGGACTGTACCTCGAGGTACAGAGCTTTTAACTGCGCTCTGACTATTTTACTTTATTGACTGTTACTCTGTTCTGTTCGACAGGAAATTGAGTATCGAGTGTCCTACTTTACCAGTTACACCCATTGACTTCATTTTGTGTGCAATCATTCCATGGTCACATTTGTCGAATGCCTTTGCAAAATCTGTGTATACGACATCTGCATTATGTTTTTCTTCTAATGCCTCGGTGATTTTGTCAGTGGTCAAGTAGCTATGAGACACATGATCTTCCTGCTCTAAATCCATGTTGACCTGGATTGTGGAGGCCATTGGTTTCCATGAATCTAGTGACCCGACTCCTGATCACTCTCATACTTTTATTATGTGGGACGTTAGTGCAACTGGTCTATAATTCTTTGCCAATGCTTTGCTACCACCCTTGTGTAGAGAGGCAATGTCTGCTGCTTTAAGCGCATCTGGTATCTTCCCTGTGTCCAAGCTCTTCCTCCACATTATACCGAGTGCCTGTGCTACTGGCACTTTGCATTTCTTTATAAATATTGAATTCCACGAGTCTGGACCCAGGGCCGAGTGCATGGGCATATTGTAAATCTCAAAATCTGCTTCGCTCTTGTTGATATCAGTTGTATTTACAGGTATTTGGTTATCACTCAAAGAAATTGTCCGAATCTTCCACTTTCATGCTGTGTATCGGAGTGCTAGACATGTCCTCATACTGCTTTTAGGATTTCACTAATTTCTTTGTCATCCTCAGTGTATGAACCTTCACTAATACAAATAGGTCCAATACTGGCAGTAGTTTTCGCTTTTGATTTAGCATGTGAAGAAATAGTTTGGGTTTTTCTTTATTTCTTGAATTTCTCTATTCTAGTTGCCTTTCTTCAGTCTGATAGGAATGATTCAGTCTCCGTTCGATTTCTTCAATCTCCCCGTTTAAATTATTTCTTCTTTGTATGGAGTCGTGTCTGCTTAAGCATTTCCGTTAATTTCTTCCTTCTTTTATAATGTCGTCTGCGTTCTCTGTCTACATTTGACCTCTTTCTGGCTTTCCTCAAAGGAACACGTTTCAGACAGACTTCATATGCTTCAGAAGTCAGTTTTTCTATTCCTTGTGTAGGATTTTTATTTCTTAGAACATTTTCCCATTGAATGTTTGTAAGTTCCCCGTTTATTTTCTCCCAATCATGACGCACTTAGCAAAACTTAGGAAATTCTGTCGGATACACAGCAATGTACAGTACAGGTGTTAAATACATTTTGTTCAAGAAAACTACTGCAATATACTTCAGATGCATCAAAGCATAGAGCAAGTTCGTATCCTAATCCTTAATTTAGTGGAAAAAATAAATTTACGATTAGCCAGAAGCATTTCACAAGGCAAGAGAAACATGCACAGCATATTTGAAAACCAATTAGTACTCAACACAAGGCATATACTTTTAACAACTACTCGTTAGGATAAAACGATGAAAAGATGTGGTTTTATTACACAAAGTTAAAAGCTGACAAGGCATGCAAGATGCAGAATCTATTACTGGTGAATGATGGAGCCGAACCATACGACTGTTACCGAACAAACGCGGTGCTGGCGAATTATTTAAGCAACCACATACAGTATATAAGAAAAATAAATAAAAGACAAGTGCACCAAACTCAAGTTTCCATTATAGGGAAAGTGGTGACAGACCTGGCTGAGGGAGATTCTGCGCGTACCACCCTGTATCAAGCAAACGACATCAGAAAAAGCAAGATGCAATAGCCCCCCTGTAATACTAGTACAGAATTTCATAGCAAACTCATTTCACACAATTGAAACTAGTTTATGAATCTTTCTAAAATTTATATTGCCCTACAAAGTGTGGTATGATTTTAAAAAAGTATCTTCTGTAATTAGAAAATTCATTCAAAAGCTTCATGTGCATTTCTAATAAAAAAAAAAAAAAAAAATTAAATTTGTCATTCAAAACTTGCATGACTTTGCACTGAAAACCAGGTGAAATTGCACTATCAGAATCCATTTTGAAAATACCAAGACACACATGGCAACATTTGATTTTGCATCAAGCCGTAAAAAGTCTCACCTTCTTCCGTATTTGCAGCATCAGGGCTGGCCTTAGACTCTTCGCCAACATCCAAGGAGAACATTACTATCTTCGGGGTCATTGTGGACATTTTATTGGAGAAGCAGTATGTGTAGACGCCATCCATGCTGGCAGGGAATGTATAACGACCATTGGATTCACGCTCGCCTTCGTGGATGATCTTTCCATCCGGACCAGATATCTTTATATCAATGTCAAGAAAGCCACCTTCTGCCACCTCAAAGGCCAATCCTGCAACAGATTCCTAAAATTACTTTTCAAGCTCTACCATATTGTTACCATTTGAGTCCACTTACTCGCCACAACACTACAATCACTGTTTGCGGTGGAGTGCTCGATAATTATTACATTATGATATCCAACAGATCTTTAACCCTGTACATACACGAGAGAGAATGTACTGTATATACTGTATGTTGGTTAGCACTGTAAATGTTGTGGTAGAAACAAAACTACAGGCTCATGTCCGAATTAATTGGCATTTTTGCTTCATTTCTGTAAATACACGAATATTTCTTTATGCCAAAGACATTTAACCTGGTATATAAATCAATTTCAAATATTTTATTGCAATATATTTGAAAATTTTGATTAGGTGCATTGTAAAATTAGTTTTATTTTGTAATACCATGCCAAGAAAAGGGAAGGGAGGCACCGAAGAGCTACATCTATCAAGATGCCCATGTATTGGCCAACTTCAAATATCAATACTGTATGCCTATTTTCTTTCCCAAATATGGTCACCCACCCAGGGGGGGCTGACAGCCGAGTGGACAGCGCTCGGGATTCATAGTCCCGAGGTTCCAGGTTCAATCCCCGGTGGAGGCGGAAACAAATGGGCAGAGTTTCCTTCACTCTGATGCGCCTGTTAACCTAGCAGTAAATAGGTACCCAGGAGAGACAGCTGCTTCCTGGGGATGTGTAACAAAAAGGCCTGGTCGGGGACTGGGCCGCGGGGATGCTAAGCCCCGAAATCATCTCAAGATGAGAAGATGACCCAGCAGGGTGGAGACTGGGAGAGGAGCCGTTTGAGTGTGCTCCTTCTGGTATTCACATGTTCCTCTCAGCCCTCTTGACTGGAAGTACCCTCACTTCAACACGCTAAATAGATCTGTACAGCACCACACTGGGGTCCCAGTACAATGATGCCTTAGTACTGTTGACTAGGTCAACAACCAACCCTGCACCTCACACTCCACGCTGTTACACACACACAGGGAAACAAAGGTGCCGACAAAATATTTGAAAGTTTCCTTTTGAAAACAGTGGTAGGAATAAGCGAGTAGGTGGTGGAGGCCAAAACAGTCAGTACAGTAGTCTCAAAGCATCATACGACAGTACAGGGAAGACGGGACACCACGAGCGTAGCCCTCGTCCTATAACTATCTTGAGGTTATCTCGAGATGATTTCGGGGCTTTTTAGTGTCCCCGCGGCCCGGTCCTCGACCAGGCCTCCACCCCCAGGAAGCAGCCCGTGACAGCTGACTAACACCCAGGTACCTATTTTACTGCTAGGTAACAGGGGCATAGGGTGAAAGAAACTCTGCCCAATGTTTCTCGCCGGCGCCTGGGATCGAACCCAGGACCACAGGATCACAAGTCCAGCGTGCTGTCCGCTCGGCCGACCGGCTCCCACTGCACTCGAACAGTTACACCTTCAACAGTGAAATACACTAAAATGTTCAAAAATAATAAAAACTTTCCTTGGCCTGCCAGATATATCGCCTAAAGTATGTCAGCATACCATCAAATGCCCTCGTTAACCCCCAAACCATCAGTTTAATAATAATTACGCGAGCGACACTCTGAAACAAGGATTTAACATTTGGCCGTTTCCCATCACCTGATACCTCTCTTCACCCAACAGTAAACGAGTATCCAGGAGTTAAAACTGTTGTGGGGTTACATCCTAAACAAACTTAGTCCCTTTAAGCCTAGGATAATTTAATTCTAAACCTAAATACGGTACGTGACACGGAGAACCAACTGACATTAAAAATATAAAACCAACTTATATCCCAAACCGAGACAGGTTGGTATATGTGGTTTCCAAGCTATAGGATATATGTAATATACT
This sequence comes from Procambarus clarkii, assembly GCF_040958095.1. Taxonomy (NCBI): domain Eukaryota; kingdom Metazoa; phylum Arthropoda; class Malacostraca; order Decapoda; family Cambaridae; genus Procambarus; species Procambarus clarkii. The sequence continues at coordinate 12,248,666 of NC_091239.1, read as the reverse complement.
GTATATAATCATTTTTAGCTATAGCAATATGGTCACAAGCTGGGCCTCTCACCCAGCTTAGTCCCGGCCGTCACTTTCTCGAAGAAGCACTCCTCGGCGTGGGCGTCTATGGTGACGAAGTAGCCGTGGGCGGTGGCCAGGAGGGAGCCCAGGCCCAGGAGAGCCAGCAGGTGTCCCGGGGTCATGGTGGACGGCCAGAGAGACAGACAGGAGATCCTCAAAGCCACCCGTCCTAAGTCTCGATGGTGGACTGACACGTCTGTCCTATACGTCACCTTCCTATACCCGCCGTTTCGTACATCAGATATCTTAAAACCTCTCCCCCTCGTCTTATTTAACCTAATCCAAGGTAATTTAACCTACAATGTTATAATCTAAACTGGTTTTCATATTATATACGCATCCAAAACACAAGAAATACTATATACAGCTTTTTAAACCAGAAAATATCCGTTGTTCAATAAACTTCACATTTTAAAACCTGTCATAGCTTTATTTAACTTAACCCAAGTTAATCTAACCTACTATATGATAATATAAGACGCATATTGTATTATCTGAGATTAGAAAGGACTAAATAGTGTTTTTAAAACGATAATTTCTAGCCGAAACTAGCAGTGTACGTAATACATGTATACGATATGACTTATCTTGCAAATTTTATATCTCAAGTATTTGTTTATGAGAAAGGAATATTACTATTTAATATATAAATATACAACCTATGAAAATGCATGAATTTGAATATATTTAGTACACATTAAGATAAAAGATTAATATGTAGCAAAACATTACTAACGTAGTTTGCAATTAAGGAAGACTTTGTTATGGTTTAATATTTATGTAGTATTATCAAGAATTTAGTTTTTTTATTATATGCAAACCTTGTATATAGTGATTAGATAAGAGATATCAGCAATGCTATTTGCAAAAGATAATATAGTAATCATATTTTCAGTGGAATGTATTTTCTATTTAAAATAAATCTTATTTAGTTTTATGCTATTTTGAATTACAATTTAAATTTTTAGTACTTTATTATGTGGATAGCTGCTTATAATGTTTATGTTAAATAAAATAATTATAAAACTTTTTTTTACTCAAAACTCATAGATCAAGCAATTCATTTGTTTTCTCTATTATGCACCCCATACCCATCCCGTGGACGGTGGTCAAGCTCCACTGAAATTTGCAAATTGAATTATTATGCCTCATAAAAGATATATCACTTAACAAAAACACCGTCTATAATTATATACATAAATAAATTCTAGATGTTCTAACATTAGGATACATAAATAAGGTAGATCCTAGACAATATTATTATTAGTGCCGTAGTCGGCGGGTCACAGCAAGTCTGGATCATCATGGCGTCTGTAGCGGCTCTCAATCATTCCACTGTCAACTCCTCCCATTTGGCTTCTCTTAAGCCAAATTGGATGAATAATGAAGTCCTGACAGGTGTAAGTATTGATGAGTTGATGGGCGCCGGCTGAGGTGTTGGTGTTTGAGGAGTGGAGGCGCCCTTTGGGTCATGTGATTGGGGCCTTTTGCTGGTGGTTAATTAAATTTTAAATTAACGTGTGTGATGGTTAATGGAAGTTTTGAAGCCATTCACTGCTGGGGGAACAGAGGCGTACAGTTAAGGATTGGCGCCCAGTCAATCCTCCCAGGCGAGTGTTTTACCACTGCTCGGGTATTGCCCCAATATTTTTTATTTATTTATTTATTTATATAGCCGGTCGGCCGAGCGGACAGCACGCGGGACTTGTGATCCTGGGTTCGATCCCGGGCGCCGGCGAGAAACAATGGGCAGAGTTTCTTTCACCCTATGCCCCTGTTACCTAGCAGTAAAATAGGTACCTGGGTGTTAGTCAGCTGTCACGGGCTGCATATAAGTATACAGTATACTTAATCTTGTATATCTGTGTTAAAATATTATTCCGAGTTCAGTAGTTAAGACTAGAAAAAATATGAATAGTTTTCAAAAATTTTCCAACTCGATAAAAATAGTATAAAAAATATCTTTTGTACTTTGTATTGATTTCATTACCAACAAAATCTTCAATTTAACTGTTTTGGGTAATTTACTCATTCCCCGACCTCTGGTTTAAGAGGTTGTGCACCATTCCTTCACTCCGTTCTCATGTCCCTCTTCCTTGTCCCCCGTATCATTCCTTGGGACAGGCAGACTGGTTTAGCACCTTCTGGTAGTTATTCCCGATTCTCAAGTTTGACGGGTATTATTTCAGTATCCTGGAAGAGGGTAAAAACCCGGCCATTTATTAATTGTCGTTATTGGGGACAGACGCCCTGTGTGCCTGTCCCCAATATATGCTTTATATTTATTTTGAGTATTGTATATATATATACTTTAGGCTTATATCGAGGTCCCCTAAGGTCGAACTACTGACCCCCCCCCCTTCAGGTTGCAATCCCACAACAGTTGCCTAACTCCTGGGTGCCTATTTTTACTGCTAGGTGAACAGAGGCATTAGGTGAAATGAAACTTGCCCAACCATTTCTTTCCCACCCAGGAATTAAACCCAGGATCTCCAATTGTGAATCAAGAATGAAGCCAACTGTACTATGTCCGCAGGTCCCCTCAGATGCCCCTAATCCCCTGGAGATGCCCCTAGATTAAATATGCCCTCTCTCATGAATGACATTACATTTCATGATTTGAGATTTTCAGTGTCAGAGTAGTTAACAGGTGGAATGCATTAGGCAGTGATGTGGTGGAGGCTGACTCCATACACAGTTTCAAGTGTAGATATGATAGAGCCCAATAGGCTCAGGAACCTGTACACCTGTTCATTGACAGTTGAGAGGCAGGACCAAAGAGCCAGAGCTGGGTCATGCAGGCACAACTAGGCGAGTACTACCCATTCAGATAAACTGTATAATATACAAGGTTCATCTCTGCAAATGATGCAGTTTCTATAATTTTCCTCTTCTTTGGCAAGAACGTTTTGATTTTGAGATTCCCTCAATCCCTTGAGATTTGGGCGCCTGACAGCTAGGTGGACAGCGCTTTAGATTCGTAGTCCTGAGGTTCCGGGTTCGATCCCCAGTGCAGGCGGAGAAAAATGGGCAAAATGTTTTTCACACTGATGCCCCTGTTACCTAGCAGTAAATAGGTACCTGGGAGTAAGACAGCTGCTACGGGCTGCTTCCTGGGGGATGTGTAACAAAAAGGAGGCCTGGTCGAGGACCGGGCCGCGGGGACGCTAAGCCCCGAAATCATCTCAAGATAACCAAGATTCCCTGCTCGATTTCTGCTGTATACTGAACAGTGCCATAAAGTTTATTTTTCACTTAGTATGCTTAAAGCATCACAGTATTATCACAATTGGCATGGGTTACAAGAATATAAAACTATAAGAAGTTTATACAATTGTTTATACAAGTACCAGTACTAAATGCTACTAGGGCTGGCTGATTATTACGGGGGCTCACCATAGCCCGTGCTACTTGGAACTGCCCAAAACGCTTTGCGTAATAGTGGCTTTAGGCATTGTATGTACTACCTCTATTTATAAATCCATCAACTTTTGTATATCACCTTGTATGTATAGGGGCCTCGTAGCCTGGTGGATAGCGCGCAGGACTCGTAATTCTGTGGCGCGGGTTCGATTCCCGCACGAGGCAGAAACAAATGGGCAAAGTTTCTTTCACCCTGAATGCCCCTGTTACCTAGCAGTAAAATAGGTACCTGGGTGTTAGTCAGCTGTCACGGGCTGCTTCCTGGGGGTGGAGGCCTGGTCTAGGACCGGGCCGCGGGGACACTAAAAAAGCCCCGAAATCATCTCAAGATGACCTCAAGAAGATGTATGTACTTTACCTGAATAAATATTTGTATTTTGTATTTGGGATGTTTTGTTCCAGGCAGCAGATCTTAAATAACAACATACTAGGGGTGCACGGTACATTATGCACTCATTAGCCATGCTCGCATGGTACATCATACTCGTCAGCCATGGTGGTAGTTAAAGGAAATAAAACATGGTAATTGTTGGATATTAACCCTTCCACTGCTCAGGGGTCCTGAGGACATTTACACCCCTGCGCAAGAAAAAAAATTCAAAATTTTTTTTTTTTTTCGTCTTCTAAACATGTTAATTTGTGTCCCAAGCACGGGGAAAAATTAAAAAAAAATCGTAGGTGACATATTTTGGGCGCAATTGACCGAGGAAGTCTGGCAAAAAGTGGGCGTTGACAGAGCGGTCGTCAGAGCCAGTAAGTATCGCCCGCGCTGACAGGTGGGAGTTGCCACAAAGATATTATTACCTAATTGTTTCAATGTCTCCGATTAATTTTTTCTTAGTTTTTTTGCAGTAATATTATTCAATAGTGTGTATTGTAATATATCTATATAATAAACGTGGTGAATAATCGCTATACTCAAAAGTATGGTGTGCATATTAGTGATTCAATTATTATGTTCATAAAACAATAAACAAATAGTTTTGCTGCTTTTACACTCTATACACAGGTTATATATAAGTATCTGCATGTTTTGTTCATCATAACGAACCACTAAGTTGGTATTGATAGTCAAAAAGCAACGAGGAGTTACCGCCACACACCAGCCAGCCACTCGCGCCACTCCCTCAACACAGGCACTAAACTTTCTCCCCCAACAATACCATTTGTTGTGTTATTACACTATATACAGACGTTATATATAAGTATGGTTTTTTCACCACAACTGTACAGCTAAGCCGATATAGTTAGTTCAGGCACTAAGAGTCGTCGCTATACACAGCTGGCGGCTCCCTCACTCATTCAAGGTCACACGCACTAAACTTTCTCCCCCAACAATACTGTTTGCAGTGTTATTACCCTATATACACATATTATATATAAGTATAGTATCTACATGTTGTATGCACCGTAACTGTACACCTAAGCTTGTAGTGCGCCCAAAGAGCATAGTGGCCACCCTCTAAACAGCTAGACAAATCGTGCAGACGACGTCACCTCCATCACCCAAATGGCTCCTCCCAGCATAATCCTTTTGCTGTTATTACACTAATACACACATTATATATAAGTATCTACATTTGTGTTCACCATAGAGAACCACTGACCTGGTATGGTGAATGCAAACAATAACAGGTGGCCACACAGTCAGTAAACGATGCTGTCTCCCTCCGTCTCTCAGCATCACTCCTCCCACACTGCTAATTATTACAACAATCCTGCTATTATCACAACCCTGAATATTTATATCACAGTCATGGGTCATCTGTAATATTGTCATCGCTAAATAATAACAATTATATATTTTTTTTTTTTGACATTTTCCGGTGATGCTGTGGTCACAAGCTGAACAGCAATGCTGTTCGCTCATGCTGCATGCGCCAGCCTTGGTTGCTCCAACAGTACTGTGCCTCTCACACCTGAGAATATTGCCCATGATTTTTTTTACAAATGGCGTCTGTTTACAAGAGCCCTGAGGAAGCTAATGTGAACCCTGTGTAGCCGCGGGCCATTTGAATCGGGCCTGGCACCCTATGGCGTATATATATGCCATGCGCACCGTAGGACATGTTACTCAGGGCGTGTATATACGCCATGCGCAGTTTAAGGGTTAAGGTGAAGGGTCATACTGAAGGCAGGAAGGTCAGAGTAGATTGGTTGAGCTGGGTGCCACGAGGAGCAGGGAAATGAAAGAAGTCACTATAGTATCCTCAACTGTGAGATTAAATTCCCATTGTTGAACAGGAAGCCTGCATTTAGGCTTACAGAGCCCCCCCCAAACAATGGGCAGAGTTTCTTTCACCCTATGTTACCCTATGTTCACCCCTGTTACCTAGCAGTAAAATAGGTACCTGGGTGTTAGTCAGCTGTCACGGGCTGCTTCTTGGGGGTGGAAGCCTGGTCGAGGACTGGGCCGCGGGGACACTAAAGCCCCGAAATCATCTCAAGATAACCTCTCTCTAGGCTGCTGACTGACCTCCCCCAACCCTACTAACCCTCCTCAGGATGCTTCTCACAATAATTGCCTAACGACTAGACATAATTTACTGCTAGATAAGCAGAGGCATCGGGTAAAAAGAAACGTGCTCGACCATTTCAATCCTGCCTAGGGATTGAACCCGGAATCCTAAATTGGGGGTTGACATAGTTCACTGTGCAACAGGACCTGTTTCATCTGTGACTCAAATGCAGTAACTTGCTATCCTTTCATTTTTTTCTTCAGAGGGAGTTTGATTTTCATCTCAATACATGTTTGTATTGAGTACGATATCTTGGATAAAACTTTATACAGGCTTGAAAAAAAAATTGGGTAAGCATTCTTTTCTATGGGAAGCCCGAGTGTAATAGGTACCTTCATATAATACATTTGTAAATACCGTACTGTACAGTATAATGCTTGAGAGGGAAGTGTGTCATTAAATTGAAAAATTACGTAAATTCCAAGGTCATGCATCTCGCTAAAGAATAACTGGGATTTGCTGCACTGTATCGAAAGCTGATCAATGAACAGCGCATGTTTTAGATTTGTTAGAGAATCTTTATTAGTTTCATTGCTTTGTGCTTTGCTGTTCTTTGTGTATAGTACAGTACTGAACTGTTAGATTGATTCATAATTCCCCTTGTTGGGGACAAGAAGGCTGTATTTAGACTTATTGAACTCAACCCACAGCCAACTGCTTACCCCTAGGATGCAACCCAGAACAGTTGCCTAACTCTGGGATACCACCTTTACTACTAGGTAAACAGAGGGCCTGTTTGCCAAAATTCCAGCACTGTGTATAGAATTTTAATTACCTACACAAGGCAAATCTTTCAGACATCCATCATGGCTGCCGAATTTGACGGAGGTGTTGTTGTGGGTGCCGACTCCCGTACTTCCATGGGAACCTACGTTTCCAATCGTGTAACGGATAAATTGACACGTGTAACGGACAGAATTTACTGCTGCCGGTCGGGCTCGGCTGCAGATACCCAGGCTATTGCTGACATCGTATCATCACACATGGAAATTTTGGAGTGAGTATTTACTACTGTATTTGCTGTTTCCCATCTACTCAGGCTGGCAAGTGTTGTATGACTGTATTGTGATGTTTATCATGTTTGTATTGTACTGCATTCATTATAGGTTGACTAGAAACTCTTAGTACAGTATATAATTTTCCCTGCTATTATAGACTTGTAGAGTTATGATAGCAGATATTGTCACTGGTAATGTCTCGCTGCCTCAGTATGTCTTGGAATATATCCTTCAAATATTTAATTGATCCAGTTAATATTAATTGCATTATACACTCCCATGGTGTGCCAGAAAAAAAATTCTTGTACACTATTATTAAAATGCTGTCTGATGACGTGAATCTAAAATAAAATATTGTATGTGACATACTTTAGCTATAAGCTGAGAAGGTGAGCAATTTATGGGTGCCGAGTGACTAGGCAAGTCACTTGGGAACACACTCGACCTCGCCACTGCCACAAATATAATTTTTCATAATTATTTCAATGTCTCATTTGTTTCTTCTTTGATTTTTTACACTTATTATTCAAAAGTGTGGAATTTGTTGAATTTATATAATTGTGTGGAACATATCTATGCTAAAAAGTATGGGGCTGGTATGTGGTGACATATTATACAGTGGAACCTCGGGTAGCGAATGTCCCTCTTTACGAATTTTTTTGGGTTATGAACTCGATCTCTTCTGAAAATTTGAATTGGGTTAGGAAACTTGCCTTGCAACTTTGTTGATACACGTATGGGTCGACTGAGCGTGTGGTTCCTGGTGGCACGGGGGATCGCGCTGCAGTATACAAGTTATTACGTAAGTGTAAATACCTAAGTGTAGTTACAGGATGAGAGCTATGCTCGAGGTGTCCCGTCTCCCCAGCACTTTGTCATATAATGCTTTGAAATTACTGATGGTTTTGGCCTCCACCACCTTCTCACTTAACTTGTTCCAACCGTCTACCACTCTGTTTACAAAAGGGAATTTTCGTATGTTTCTCCGCCAGCTTTGTTTCGTTACTTTAAATCTGACCTCTTGTTCTTGAAGTTCCGGGTCTCAGGAATTCTTCCCTCTCAATTTTATCGATTCCTGTTACTATTTTGAACGTAGTGATCATATCGCCTCTTTTTCTTCTATCTTCTAGTTTTGGCATATTTAATGCCTCTAACCTCTCCTCGTAGCTCTTGTCCTTCAGTTCTGAGAGCCACTGGGTGGCATGTCGTTGCACCTTTTCCAGTTTGTTGATGTGCTTCTTAAGATATGGGCACCATACAACCACTGCATATTCCAGCTTTGGTCTAATAAATGTTGTGAACAATTTCTTTAGTATTTTTCCATCCATGCATTTAAAAGCAATTCTGAGGTTAGAAAGTGTAGCATAGGCTCCTCGCACAATGTTCTTAATGTGGTCCTCAAGTGACAGTTTTCTATCTAGAACCACCCCTAGATCCCTTTCTTTGTCAAAATTCTTTAAAGATTTCTCAAATAATTTATAGGTTGTGTGGGGTCTATGTTCTCCAATTCCACATTCCATAACATGGCATTTATTCACATTAAATTCCATTTGCCAAGTGTTGCTCCATATACTTTTGTTCAGGTCTTCTTGAAGGGCATGACAATCATCTAGGTTTCTTATCTGCCCTATTATCTTAGCATCATTAGCAAACATGTTCATGTAATTCTGTATTCCCACTGGTAGATCGTTTATGTAGACAATGAACATTACTGGTGCAAGAACTGAACCCTGTGGTACTCCACTCGTGACATTCCTCCAATCCGATACATTGTCTCTGATTACAGCCCTCATTTTTCTGTTAGAAAATTTTTCATCCATGTTGGTAGCTTACATTTCACCCCTCCAATATGTTCCAGTTTCCAGAACAACCTCTTATGGGGAACTCTGTCGAAAGCCTTTTTTAGATCTAGATAGATGCAGTCAACCCAACCATCTCTTTCCTGTAATATCTCTGTGGCTCGATCATAAAAACCGAGTAAGTTCGTTACACAGGATCTTGCAGATCGAAAACCATACTGTCTGTCTGATATTATATCGTTTTCCTCCAGATGTTCTACCCATTTAGTTTTAATTATTTTTTCCAATATTTTGACTATTACACTTGTCAATGATACAGGTCTATAATTAAGGGGGTCTTCCCTGCTTCCACTTTTGTAGATTGGAACTATGTTAGCCTTTTTCCACACATCAGCTACAACTCCTGTAAACAGGGATGCCTGAAAAATCAGTTGATGTGGAATGCTGAGCTCGGGTGCACATTCTCTCAGAACCCATGGTGAAACTCCATCTGGACCAACTGCTTTGTTCTTACTTAGCTCCTTGAACATTTTTTCCACTTCGTCTCTAGACACCACTATGTGCTCTATGTTGTTCTCTGGAATTCTTATTGTATCTGGTTCCCTGAAGATTTCATTTTGTACAAACACACTTTGGAACTTTACGTTTAGGGTTTCACACATTTCCTTTTCATTTTCCGTGAATCTATTTCCCATTTTCAACCTCTGAATATTATCCTTTACCTGCAATTTGTTTATGAATTTATATAATAGACCTGGTTCTGTTTTACATTTGTCTGCAATCCCTTTTTCAAAATTTCTTTTTGCCTCTCCTCACTGCAGTGTAGTTGTTTCTCGCATCTTTGTATCGCCGGTATGTTTGGGGGTTTGGCCTCTTCCTGTATTGATTCCATCTTGGTGTCTTTTGGTCTCTGGCCCTCTCGCAATTTCTTTTGAACCAATCCTGTTTTCTAGTTCTGCATCTCTGTTTTGGTATAAATTTTTTATGCCTGTATCATATATTTCACAAAACTTGACATACATCTCATTTACTTCCTTACCTAGCAACAAGTCTGTCCAATTATACTCGCTAAAAATTCTAAGGTCGCCATAATGTCCTCTCCTGAAGTCAGGTTTTTCAACTGTTTCAACCTCCTTATTTTCTTCCAGATTATAACGCATTGCATAATTTATTCCCAAAAAGACATGGTCACTTTTACCCAAGGGAGGAAGATATTGTACTGAATGTCAAATATCTCTTCCTCCTTCCTGGTAAATATCAAATCTAGCATGGAGGGAACGTCCCCTTCCCTCATCCTCGTAGCTTGTTTAACATGTTGATACAAGAATGTTTCCAGGATGAGGTTTACGAATCTACAGGTTCAAAAATCTAGTGTTTTAGCTTCATATGCTTCCCAGTAAGACCTTCTCGTTTACTATCTAGCTCCTCCTTTGACCATGTGCTGCTTGGCGGTGGACTATATGCATTTATGATCATTAGTTTATCATCTTCATGGCAGATCTGTAGTGCTATTATGTCAACTTCTTGTGGATTGGCAGTCATCATTTCCTTCACCTTTAGGTGTTCTTTCACCAGCACAGCAACGCCACTGCCTGTCCTAATTTTTCTGTCCTGTCTCCAAATTGAGTAGCCCCTTGGGAATATGACCTCATTTAAAATAACATCTTCAAGTTTTGTCTCCGTGAGTGCAACAATGTCTGGTGTCTGCAGCTGTGTTACATCACTTAACTCCAGTATCTTCGATCTCACTCCATCTATGTTGGTGTATGCATTCTTCAGGAACTTGTTCCCCCTCTCCTTATTCTTCGCTCCCTATCTCTCTATTGATTTGGTTGGTTTGCCTTTATGTACCACTTTAATGGTCTGCCTACCCCTAACACTTTGTAGAAAAAAAAAGGAGTTGATTTCTTCATTCCTGCTCTCATTTAAACGTTTTGCCTCGGCGAGGTTCAGTTTCAGCTTCTCTCTATCTTCTTTTGAAAGATCTCGTCTTAACGACCACACCTTTCCACCCTCATCAAATTACTTTGTAATTTTCTAGCATTCCTGAGTGCTTTATACTTCCATCTGTTTGGCACCGTTTAGGGTGATCCTCAAAGGTCGATCTTTCCTTTCTACGTATCCGCCTATTCTCCTGTAGTCACACACATTCTCTATGGTAGTAAGACCTTCCATGAGGCCAACAATTTTATCTACTACTTTTGCTTCTTCTACAGCTCTTTCTGACCTAGATGTTATCTCCTTTTCTTTGCAACCAAAGATTGTCAGGGACTTACTCCGATCAACTGTGTTTTGCACCAACTTCGGGTTAGATACCAATTCCTTTCCTCACTTCCAGCCTAATGTTTGTTTTATCTTGGTTGCTGCAGTGTTTGACTTCCTTTACTGCTGCTTCTATTTTTTCCTTCTCCTTGGCCACTTGTGCATATGTGAGTTGTATATCCTTCTTGCACTGTTCTATTCCCTGTGTAACTTCCTCCATCTGTGCTGACAAAAGCTGTTTCTCCTGTTGAATTTCCTTACCTAACCTTTTGTAGTCATGTGCCTCCATAAAACATAAATGTGCCTCCCACTTAGTGGTCGCACTTGAATTATTTGTAAAGAATTTCATTTTTTCTGCTTCTTTTGTTTTTGAACATAAAAGTAATTATAATTATGCCATGGGTCCCAAGAAAGTCAGTGGTAAGGTTCAACATTAGAAAATAGTTAGAGGCAGTAGAGGATGTTCCTTCCTCATTAAGAAAATACAGTATGTGAAGTATGGGAAGAACTGCAAAGTTTTGTTGAAGAAACTCGCCCAAATAAAGCTGTAGCAGGCCGTTGCATTGACCATTTTAATGATGTGAATTCTCACTATAGACTAGTGAGTTAAATACTCACTATACACTATATATAGTTAAAATGTAGGGGGGGAAAAAGTGTCTTTTGACAGATTCTTAGTAAGACAAGCAAGCAGGTAGCCACAACCAGGTCTTAGTGGTATGCCTGCAAAATGTAGGAGAGAGTATCCCAGAGAAGTCATCACTGCCTGATATAATGGAAGGGGACTCCTCTTCCAAACACTTAACACCTCTCCTCCACCCTCTCCCCTCCTCAGACTTCCAAATGGCAACAAGTCATCAATAAAGATAAGCTATAACTTGTACAATATATTTGTGTATATTATGTATGAAATGTATTTTGAAGTTAATATTTTTGGGAGTGTGGAACAGATTAATTAAATTTACATTATTTTTTATGAGAAAAAAATTTTCAGGTTGCAAATTTTTGGCTTTGGTCTCTGGGAATGGATTAAATTTGAAAACCAAGGTATCACTGTATTTTAGATCAGTCGACTGTTTTTGCAGTTATTACACTATATACACACACGTTGTACATAACTACATTTTTATGCACCATGGTGAACCACAAAGATTGTGTGTTGATAGAGTATATACTCGGAAAAAGAATCAAAGGTCAGCCTAGCAGCCAACGGCTGTGGGGAGCAGGGGGCTGCCCCAGTATAATTACATAGATATTTCAGCATCTGTGAATGGTTTTATATCTAGTTTTTTGTACAGTAATATTGTTCAGTAGTGTGTAATTTGTGGAGTTTATATACAGTAGTTAAATGTGTGGAACATTTAACTATGCAAAAAAAAAATATGGGGCTTGTTTATAGTGACATTATATTCGTAGATCAACCAAACGGTGTTCTTGCTGTTATTAATATACGTATGTTATATATCACTATCAACATTTATATGCACCATAACAATACCAGAACCCATACCCAGTACTCATACCCACCAATACCCATACCCACCAGAACTAAAAACCAGTTCTGGTGGGTATGGGGGTATCAAAACACAGCATGGAGCCACATGATACTAGCACACGACACCAGTGATTGAGTGATGCAAGACAAAGCCTCCAATATTTTATACATCTCGCTATGACTAGCTACACAACTGCTGTTACCACATTCTTCTCACAAAATCCCGAATATGAATCCATTTCCACACGGTTATATTGTGAAGGAGCACGAGGTCAATTCACGTGCAGATGCAGAAAACAACGGCTGGGTGCTCTCTCTCGCTCTACCTCATGCTGTGAATATCATAACTAGCATTGTATTCACTGATATCTGAACGTTGTACATAGTTTTTATCAGTCAGAATCGTCTAATAATAATCATTGTGTTGGGGGGGGGGGGCAAATTACTGACCCCACCCAGGATGTAACTCCAAAACAAGCTGACTAACTCCTGACTATTTACTTACTGCTAGGTGAACAGGTGCATTAGGTGAAAGGAAATGTGGCCAAACATTTCTGTCCTGCCCGTGATTCGAACCCGGAATTCTATATTGTGCATTGAGAATGAACCCGACTGTACTACCGGGACCCCTGTATATGACACTATCAATGCAAAATCATTTAGTTACCCATTTTATGCATTATTAAATGGTGCTGTGGCCCCTAACGGCACAACTGTGTTGTGGACTCCTGCTGCATGTGCCAGCCTTGTTCACTCTTTCATTATTGAAGCTCTCAAAGCCAGCATGGATGCTGATGATTTTTGTTTAAAGATGGCGTCTGTTTACTGGAGTCCTGAGGCACAGGATGTGAGCCCTGTGTACCCATGGAAGTTTTGAATCGTTCCCTATACTGTATTGAAAGAAAAGGCAATGTGAAAAATTTAGGAGTAATGTCGGAAAATCTTTTTAAAAAAAAAAACACAAAGTTGTCAACTACAAGAAAAATTACAGGTTGGATAACAAGAACCTTCCAAATAAGATATGAAATGCCAATAGTACTTTAAGACCTTGGTGCTCTCTTAGAGTTTAATATTGTTGCACACCACTAGCCCCATTCAAAGTGGGAGAAATTGCTGAGCTGAAGAACATGCAAAGATCTTTTCCCATTAAAATCCACTCAATAAAACATGTAAATTACTGGGACTGCCTACAAATTTTAAATCTGCATTCAAGTGTGCAGGCAGGAGAGAGAATAATTTACAATTGGAAAATATTTGGATTAGTTCCAAATATGCATACAGAAAAAAGTCCATATGAGACTAGAAGGCATGGCAGGATGTGCAAAATAGCCCCACTGAAGTGCAGAGGTGCAATAGGTACACCAAGAGAACTGTATCAATATCAAAGGCCCAAGACTTCTACAAATACCTGGCATAATTGGCCGACCTCTCAAAGTGTTCAAAAGAGAACTCTACCAGCACCTTCAGAGGATATCTGATAAACCAGGCTGTGACTTGTACATCAGACTGTGAGCAATGTATATATTTGTGTGTGGTAGTGGGGGGGGGGGTTTCTGGTAGGAGTGTCAGTCTTGTTTAGCATTTGACCAAGTTGGTGGTAGAGCGTTGACATTTTTGGCCAGTCTCTTCTCTTTACCTGGATTGTATCTGGATGGGGTTCTGGGAGTTCTTGTCCCCAAGCCCAGCCTGGGTATTCTGGCTCAGTAGGTGGAGTAGGCTCTCATATCCACCACAGCCTGATTGGTTCAGCACTCCTTGTAGAAAACCATCTTGAGTTTTCTCTGGTTACAATCAATATTTTAATGTATGGATATGTGAAAACAACTTTCTATTGTGCACTGCCACACAAGGGCAGGGATGAGTTCATAAGTGATGCAGCTTAGAAGTAATATAAATAAAAATTGTTCTTCATTCTTTAAAATAGACAAGCAAATTTTGGATAAATTGTTAGGATGTCGTCCAGAACACCTGAGTCAATAAAATAGTTACACAGTTGGTGGTACAAGAGGCCAGGAGGTCTAAAGTCCTTTTGAGTATTCTGGTAGTGGCTCAACCTCACTAACCTGCCAGATATGTGTATAGCCAAGGCGAATTCGCGCAATGACCACATCACATTGCCTGGTTCGGTTACTGTGCTGACCATACAAATGCCTATTATTATTACAAAACTTGTCATAACTTTTAATACTGCAGCTTTCAGGTCTCTGGGCATTTCTTAGTTCTTCTAAATCTGAATTAATTTCTTTAATTCGTATGTTTCTAATAATTGCATTAGATAGTCCAAAGTCATAATGTTTTCTTTCCTGCAAGCCTCATTGGCCAATCGATCTACAAAGTCATGTTTTCCAACTCCAACATGGGATGGGATCCACACAAATTTTATACAACAGTTATTATCATTTTCAAAAATTACATTCCATTTAATATTACAAGCTACTTACGACATACATTGTGATGGGTTATTTAAGGACTGCAGAGCACTTTTAGAGTCACAGAAAATAACTCCACCACCATTGAGCTTAAGGTATTCAGTGGCTAGATAAATGCTCAATAGCTCGGTCTGTGTCGTGCTTGCTCAGTTGTTCAATCTCTGTGTTCTAGACATGATCATTTCATTCCCTTTACATACTGCACATGCACAACCTGTTCTACCCGTGCCTAACTCAACCCGTTCTCGCAAATTTAATAAGTCAATATTGACTTATTAAATATGTGCATAGGTGACATACTTAACATAATAGTTTCCCTTGAAAAGCTTCATAGAAAACACCGACCTTACCTAACCTACTTAGTATGTTAAGATAAGCATCTTATTGCTTCGTAATTACAATTATTACCTAACCTATACCTATAATAGGTTAAGTAACAATTGTAATTACGAAGCTATAAGATGTTTATTTTAACATACTAAGTAGGTTAGGTAAGGTCGGTGTTTTCTATGAAGCTTTTCAAGGGAAACTATTATGTTTAGTATGTCACCTATGCACGCAACTAATAAGTCAATATTGACTTATTAAATTTGCGAGAACGGGTTGGCCTAACTGCACAGAGCCATCAGTATAGGCGTAGGATTCAGTCGGTTTGAGAATTTGAAGATGACTGTCAATAGCTTCTAATGTTATACATCTCAAAATGTCAGTGTTATACATATGTTTTACACTGATGGGGGTATAATGCAGAGAGACCTCCACATCTTTCCAAAGGGGAATATAGTGAACAGTTTTATCAGGGTTAAGAGAGACATTCAGTTTCAGAAGATTGTAGGCACAACAACTGAGCCACACACTGTAGGGAGCTTTTTGCGGCGGATTGAGGGAACAGTCAGAATTGTTTAGAATGGATCTCAATTTAATTTGAATAGAGCTGGGGGAACCATTATTTTTCAAAGTTTTGGCGCAAAACATAGTACTAAGTAGAACTATTCTTTCGTAAATGGAAGGTAAGTTTAGTTCCTTTCTCATGTTAACAATTCTGACAGTTCTAGGACAACCCAGGATGATGCGCATGGCATCATTCTGTACTACATCTAGGCCTTGTAATTGTTTAGGAGAAAAATTAAGAAGATGCAAGGCATAATAATCAACAACAGATCGTATAAAGGCAATATAAAAACTACGAGCATATTTTATGTTAATGCCAAATCCTTTGCCAACAAGAGTTTTGAGAGGTTTAAGACGCTCAACAAGTTTTTTATGCAGGTTGCTGACGAGATTTGTATCATTAACCTCGACTCCAAGATATTTACAAGACTCACAAGTCTCCACGGGCACTCCATTAATAGTATAGTTAACATGAAGAGAATGGGGAATAAGAACCCTTATTTTATCAACAGAGATTGAGGCCACATTCTACTACTTTCTTGGAGAATGCATCAAGTAACACTTCTAACATTGGTTTACTGTGTGCCATAATACAAATATCAGCAGCATAACATATAACAGTTTCCGTACTCCCTCTATTTCAGCAATCTTTCCCACTCTGAAGGGGAAGCGAGTATCGAGCAGTACTCAAGACAAAAAAAAGTGGCGTGTCTGTCCCAAAAAGGGACAGCAAAGGTGATTTGAATAGTACAACCATTGTGATACCTGGATTTGAAGGTTCTCATAATCGATCCTATAATTTTTCTGACTGAAGCAATATTTGCTTAGTTATGCTCCCCTAAACGTTAGGTCGTCAGACATCATTATTCCCAGATCCATTACATGCTGCTTTCCTACTATAGGCAGACTTGATTGTTTTGTGTCCTGTATTATGTTTAATGTCCTCATTTTTACCGTATCCGAGTACCTGGAATTGATCACTGTTAACCCTTAAACTGTGCATGGCATATACATATAAGCCATGAGTAGCATGTCCCACACTGCGCATTGCGTATATATACGCCATAGTGTGCCAGGCACAATTCAAATTGGCTGCTGCTACATGGGGTTTACATTAGCTTCCTCAAGGCTCTTGTAAACAGACGCCTATTAAAAAAAAAATCGTGGGCAATATTCTTAGGTGTGAGAGCCACAGTACTGTTGGAGCAACCAAGGTTGGCGCACGTAGTATGAGCAAACAGCATTGCTGTTCAGCTTGTGACCACAGCATTGCTAAAAAATGTCAAAATAAATATATAACTGCTATTATTTAGCGATGAAAATATTACAGATGACCCATGACTGTGATATAAATAACCAGGATTGTGATAATAGCAGGATTGTTGTAGTAATTAGCGTTGTGGGAGGAGTGATGCTGAGAGACGGAGGGAGACAGCATCATTTACTGACTGTGTGGCCACCTGTTATTGTTTGCATTCACCATACCAGGTCAGTGGTTCTCTATGGTGAACACAAATGTAGATACTTATATATAATGTGTGTATTAGTGTAATAACAGCAAAAGGATTATGCTGGGAGGAGCCATTTGGGTGACGGAGGTGGTGATGTCTGCGTGATTTGTCTGGCTGTGTAGAGGGTGGCCACTATGCTCTTTGGGCGCACTACAAGCTTAGGTGTACAGTTACGGTGCATACAACATGTAGATACTATACTTATATATAATATGTGTATATAGGGTAATAACACTGCAAACAGTATTGTTGGGGGAGAAAGTTTAGTGCGTGTGACCTTGAATGAGTGAGGGAGCCGCCAGCTGTGTATAGCGATGACTCTTAGTGCCTGAACTAACTATATTAGCTTAGCTGTACAGTTTTGGTGAACAAAACATATACTGTACATACGTATATATAATGTCTGTATATAGTGTAATACCACCACAAACGGTATTGTTGGGGGGAGAAAGTTTAGTGTGTGTGCCTGAACTAACTATATGAGCTTAGTTGTACAGTTGTGGTGAACAAAACATGTAGATTCTTGTATATAACATCTGTATATTATGAATAAAATATAAAACAGGATGATGGGAGGAAAAAGTGGGCGAGTGAGGCGTTGTTGAGGGAGTGGCAACGAGTGGCTGGCTGGTGTGTGCCGGTCACTCCTCGTTGCTTTTAGACTCTCGATACCAACTTAGTGGTTCGTTATGGTGAACAAAACATGCAGATACTGTACTTCTATATAACATGTGTGTATAGAGTGTAATAACAGCAAAACTATTTGTTTGTTTATTTTATGAACATAATAATTGAGTCACTAATATGCACACCATACTTTTGAGTATAGTGATTATTCACCACTTTTATTATATAGATATATTACAATACACACTATTGAATAATATTACTGCAAAAAAAGAAAATAAGAAAAAATCAGACAGAAATAATTAAGTGATAATATCTTTGTAGCAACTCCCACCTATCAGTGCGGGTGACGCTGACCAGCTCTGATGACTTCTCTGTCAACGCCCACTTTTTGCCAGACTTCCTCAGTCTATTGCGTCCAAAGTATGTCGCCTACTTATTTTTCCCGTACTTGGGGAACACAAATTAACATTTTAAGAAGATGAAAGAATTTTTTTAGAATTTTTTCTTGCGCACAGGGGTATAAATGTCCTCAGTACCCCTGAGCAGTGGAAGGGTTAAATATGTTATTTTCTCTGCCTAGTCGAAAACTTTATTAATGTCTGCTTGTAGTTTTTTTTGTCTTCAGCAGAGGTAATTTTCGTGCTGATTTTTGTCATCTGCAAAGGATGATACGAAGGTGTGACTTGTATACGTGAGCCTTCACTTGTACGAATAGGTCCAATACTGGCAGTAGTTTTTGATTTTGTATATGTGAATAAATATTTTGGGTTTTTCTTTATTTCTTGTCTTGCTTTCTATTCTAATTGCATTTCTTCAGTCTATGAATGCTTCAATCTTTTGCTCGATTTCTTCAGTCTCCGTTTAAATTTGTCCTTGTGTAGTATTGTCTGTGTTCTTTCTATGTTGGACCTGTTTATATGCTTCTGGAATCAGTTGTTCTATTCCTTGTGTGGAATTTTTTATTACTTAGAACAATTTTCCACTGAATGTTTGCAAGTTCCCTGTTTATTTTTTCCAGTCTTATCTTTTTATTATTAAAATTGAATTTACTGAATAACCCCTCTCTTCTGGTCATTGTTTTTTAGGGCCTTTTATCAGTAGTGATGTTAGTTTGGAGTTCATTGAGCTTGTGATCTGAGTATGTGTTATGAGATCGTAGTGTCCCCGATTATGTTGTCATTGTTTGTGAAGATCGGATCTAGAATAATTTCATTCCTAGTTGGCTCGGTTATCTGCTGGTTGAGTGAAAATTTGTCACAATCTCAGTAGTTCTGTGGTTGGTTGTGTCCAGATAGATTTCCTGGTATAATATTGTTTGCTATTCTTCATCTTAGACTAGGCAAGTTGAAGTCGCCTAGGAAGATGACTTCAACTTCAACAATATCAGGTATTGGGTTTTTGTTTATCTGTTCTGTGAAGTCTTCAGCTGTTGCATCTGGCAGTTTGTATATCAGAATAATAACTTAAGTTTGGGAGCCGGTCGGCCGAGCAGACAGCACGCTGGACTTGTGATCCTGTGGTCCCGGGTTCAATCCCAGGTGCCGGCGAGAAACAATGGGCAGAGTTTCTTTCACCCTATGCCCCTGTTACCTAGCAGTAAAATAGGTACCTGGGTGTTAGTCAGCTGTCACGGGCTGCTTCCTGGGGGTGGAGGCCTGGTTGAGGACCGGGCCGCGGGGACACTAAAGCCCCGAAATCATCTCAGGATAAACTCAAGAAGTATATTTTCTCCATTTTTACTCCCAGTAATTCTACCACCTCATTTGTAGAGTTAAGGAGCTCTAAGCATACGAGGTCTTCTCTAATATACAGACCCACTCCTCCATGTGACCTATTTACCCTATCACATCTGTATAGTTTATATTCTGGTATCCAGATCTCACTGTTCAAGAATTCCCCTGCATTGGTTTCTGTGGAAGCTCCAAATACAGTACTGCAGTGGGTGGTATGCAAGTGGGTCTTTCATCCAGTATCATACATTCTTTGTTCCACCTGTTGAAACCTCTTTCATCTGGGTATAAACAATTATTTTACTTTCCTCTAAGGCCATTTTCTTGTTTGCCACTGTTTATGTAGTGCTCCGAGCCTTTCACATGAAGATCTGAGCAGATGAGGTCATAGCATTTTGTCGTCGAGTGAGGTTTTGCACATGTCAGGATGGAAAAACCTACGTGTTGATCCAAATCAATATTTTCCCAAATAAAAAAATATTGAGACAATTTGTGGGATGATGGTAGTTGCATTCCAATCCCTTTCTCTTTCTAGAATGTGTGCAAGTGTCCTTTACATAGAATTTGCAAATGTGTGTCCAGGTCTGTATCGAGGACTGTATAGTGTGTGTGCACCTATCGAACTGTCAGTGCTGTCTGTTACTTTCTAGTCATCTTTATCTGGACATACTGAATCAAAATTTACAACTAACTGGATTTCTATTTCAGTTTTGTCTATTGTGTCGGCTCCTGGTCTATTATTGTGTGTTTCCCACTCTTCCTGATTGCTGGTCGACTTTCAGTGAATGAAATTTGTCGGTCATGGTATCTAGAAGTCTAGAAGTTGTTTTAATATACTCAAAGTTGGCAAATCATTGTTGCATACCTAGGGTAAATGTCCAGTTTTCAGGCCCATTGTGGTACCTGTTTGATACCTGGTTGATGGGGTTCTGGGAGTTCTTCTTCTCCCCAAGCCCGGCCCGAGGCCAGGCTCGACTTGTGAGAATTTGGTCCACCAGGCTGTTGCTTGGAGCGGCCCACAGGCCCACATACCCACTTTTGGTGCTCACCTCTGTACAAGCCAAGTGAAATCTATTCTTACATGTGTAACGTGTAAATCCCATTGTTTTGGTCTTTAAGGTTCTGTTGCAGTGACCACAGGTCAGGTCTTGTTTATGGCCATTTTGTCTTGTTTGCTGTTGTTTGTCTGTACTTTTGGAAGGGAGCTCCCCACAGTTGGCAAGTGTGCTGTTTTGTGTGAATGACAAGATCTTGTACTTGTCTAATCTTGCAATTGTGTAGTCAGTTGTAGTATTTCAACATTCAATATGTAAAACTAATTTGTCTGTTCTCTTCTAGAAGACTATGTAGCTGCATATTCCAGTATATACTGTAGGTGTATACTGTAGATGTCGGCAGCCTGGTGTGGGGGGTTTGGCTTCTCCCTGGGTCAGACCTTTGCCTCCAGTGTGGGGGAGCCAGTTTCATATTTAATATTCATTATAATTCATTAGAATTTATAAGCCTCAATGCACACTGTTGTGTTAATTTTTTTTCAAGTTTTCTATCTTTATCAAAATCTTGCCACCATTTAGTGAAACCTATGCAGTACCGTGCCTCCCGCAAGTAGGCCTATGCACCTACACACTGCCAGATGATTTGTTGCCTCCCTCTTATCTCGCCAGAGTAGTGGTATTTTCTGCCTCTTTAGATTATAAATCTCTTGTATCATGTTTAACTTCACTGGTTGTTCTACGCTCCACCAGCACCATCACTACATCTGTGTCAGCCTTTGGCGACCTTTCGTGGCACTGTTCCTTAAGTCACTTGTCGTACCCATGTGGTAGGTTATTGACACAAGTTTAATCACAATACAGTATTTGCTATTATCAGAGTGTTATACTTCACAATATCACGTCAATGTTTTGTCCTTATAGTACTGAAATATCCCGAGATAAGAATTATTTTTCGAGGAGCTCGGGCATGATGCGCTTCCCTACAACCCCTCTCTCTTTTCATACTGAAATCTCTCGGACTGTTTTTATTTCCATGATAGGTTTTCTGACATTCATATAATTTTATTTGCCTGATTTCTCTGATGTAACATGTTGGGCAGTGTCATAGCACTCTTATTTTGTGAATGTTTTTAAATAGTTCTTGATGGAAAGTCTTGCAACTTTTGAAATAGCATGCAGGTGTATTTAGAATACTTTTGCATTTAATTGGGTGATCATTATTTGTATATTCTTTTAGTGCTTCCAATTAAACCTCACATGGCCAGTGGAAGGTCACAAGGCAATTTTTTTTACATATAATACTGTACTGTATTGTATCATGTTTATTTCCAATTGTACAATAACTTTTCTATGGTTAGTATTTAAATTATAATAAATACATCATTGTTTACAGTAAAATAAATCAAATTGTCGCATTCGTACCAATCTCGGTTATAATGGAGGAAGTAGATAATTATTGGTTTAGTTAAGCAGAAGTACAGTACCGTGTGTTTACTCAAACTTCAAGTACGTGACCAACCAGGTTATGATGACCCAGGTTATGGGCTGCAAGCAGTTACAGACGAATTTAAATAAAGACAGTAGGGAATATTAGAAGGAAACTATGATATAATGTAATCAGGATGTAATCAGAGCAAAAATCAATACTCAGAATTTGTCAGTATACATAAAAATGTTGATTCTAAAGTTTCATGATGAAATCCAACCTGCACTTCTGAAAAGAAAGTGTTTATGGTAGAACATAAATAATAATTAATAATTTATGAGAACATTTCGACCCATCCTGAAAAACTATTAAGCTCAGGGCAAACCAAAATGTTGTCTTCCCCATTTTTTTTATTTTTTTTATAGATGTGTGGATTGAGTATCTACTTTTCAGCCATATTATTGCGACTCGTTTTCATAATGTTTGTTTACACACAGGGTGAAGCTAGGGGATCCTCCACTGGTCCAAGTAGCAGCTAACACATTTAAAGAGATCTGCTACAACTACCGTGACCAGCTCATGGCAGGAATCATAGTTGCTGGATGGGATAAGGCCAAAGGTGGTCAGGTAAGCATTTTTTGTCATTTGCTTTCCAGTGCAGAGTTATGATGAGCCTTGCTGATTTATGCCAGATAAAAAAACTACAGCATTAGTGGCAGCATTTTAGGCATGTCATTTTGTGCTAGATGTTGCATATGCTTCTGTTTTTAAAGGCATTGCATAGGGAAGACAGCATCAAAAATATGTAGGGTTCCCAATGAAGCAAATATTTGGTAGTGTTTCATGTTGCCTTATGATTATGACTATAGTAGTTTAAGGGGGCATTATTTATGGAAACTTAGTGTTCAATGTCAACCATTATTGTTTGACTAGGTGTATGTGAAAAGGGTTGCAATTTTTTAAGTTTCAGTACTGTAGCGTAAATAGTAAGGGAGATTTGTAATTTTTTTGTTATTTCAACGAATTTGACACATTTTCAAGTGTTAGGTTTACAACCACACCTTTCAGATATAATCATTCTATGACACTTTTCTGACACATTAAATCTTTAGGAAAGAATTTTCCAAAACGTCTTTAGGTTTCCTAATACAAATAGTCAAAGTTCCCCCCAAAATTATGCAAGTATATCATGTTTATTGCTATTTATGAACTCAGGAAAAAATACTTCCTTAAGATTTTAGAGACATAAACTTTACATATAAGTTGTAAGTTTCATGTAAATTGAATAAAAAATGAGATTTATTTTCAATTAACATAAATGTTCAAATAAGTAAAAAATAGGCTAAGGTGCTGCCATCTGTGGCTGAGGTTGACATCAACCAATTTCCTCCAAAATTGGCACCCTTACAGATAGGTATACGTGCAGTCAGGTGTACAAGTTTCATGCAAATCTGCCTATAAACAGAGATAAAAATAAAAAATAAATATTGCCTTTTTATTTTTAACTAAATTTTTTTTAATAAAACTAATTATAAGTAGTTGTCAATATATGCTATTGTGATAGCCGAGTCATAGACATGATATCAGTTGACATTTTTGTTTGATAGTTGTTTTTGGCCATTTTGGAAAATTTTTGACAATTCAATATTTTTTTTCTCCCTTCCTATTTATGCTATGATGCTGAGACTTGGACCAGATGAAACCCTTTTCATATACAACTTGTCAAAAAAGTTTGAAATCAAACGAGTTTTCATTTATTCCATACAGTATTTTGGGCAAATTCGGAAGTAATGCGCCCTTAAATGTTTGGAGAATTATGCTAAATATTGGGATCCTGAATGATATCAAAGTTTCTAAATACTCAAATGGTGCTTTAATTTGCGAGTCTTATCTTTTGAGAATTACTTTGGTACCTCTGATAGTTACGTTGACAATTCCGTGTTGTTGACTAGAAGTTTTACAAAGGGAGTACCAAAACTAGATAAGCATAGCTAGCACTCAGTCTGTGACCATGACATTTTCATGTTATTTATCTAGGAATTATTTGTTAATTGGGATGCTTATATTTTCAGGTGTATACAATACCTTTAGGAGGGATGATGGTTCGACAGCCAATAGCTATTGGAGGGTCTGGCAGCACCTACGTGTGGGGCCATATAGATGCTGCCTTCACACCGAACATGAATCAAGAAGAAACTGTGGCATTTGTCAAAAAGAGTAAGTATTGAGCCATATAAAATAACTTTGACCTATTCAATGTATTGTGGATAAATATTGTCAATATTTGCAACAAATGTGTCTGAGAATGTAAAACTAATTGGTGTGTTTTTGTTGCAGCATTGACTCTGGCCTTGACCCGTGATGGCAGCAGTGGAGGTGTAGTACGTGTTGCCATCATCACCAAGGATGGAGTCGAGAGAAGAGTATTCCTCCACAATGAGCTGCCTGAGTTTTATCAGGGCTAGTGGAGAGGCTTCATTGGACAAATTCACTGCATTGTAATGCATTATATAAATGGTTGGCATGTTGGCGTTACTGCTGTAAAATAAAAATATCATCATAGTTACAACAAATCCTAGAAAGGATCCTCAGTGTGAAGTTATTATATTTTAATTTTTTTTTTTTTTAAGGATTGTTTAATGTATTTTGTACTGTGTTTTTCTTTTCAACTATTTTGAATTAATGGGGAAAAAATAAAAAATTCATAATGGTTGTTTCTTTTAATATATCAATTACCAGTGTCACATTTGCTTAGTGAAGAGAAAAAAAAAAAAATTTGCTTCTTGATGACTAGTGGAGCTGCAATCCTAGATCCAGTCCTTTTCATCGTTCTTGACCTGACTACGTCAGCTCTATTGACAATGCCCGTGATGATGTTTTCGATGGCATTACGATCAGTTCTCAGGAAGGGCACCTGGAGTGTGTAATAGGTATTCATCTGGATGCTATCCAAATGGCACTAATGATATTCCATTTATTGAGATGTAATTTTCTTGTAAAGGTAAGAGACAACATTAATCTATCCTCTGATTTTGCTGCAAAATTTCACAGTATTAGAACCCTTTCTGTTCTAAAATTATTAAATTTTATTTATAATATGTATGTATATTGACCAGACCACACACTAGAAGTTGAAGGGATGACGACGTTTCGGTCCGTCCTGGACCATTCTCAAGTCGATTGTGATAAGGAGGTAGGGATAGGCAAGAGAGAGCTGAGGAGGAAAGTAAGGTGTAGGGGATAGTAGTAATAATGAGAACTGCAGAAGGCCTATTGGCCCATACGAGGCAGCTCCTCTTATAACCACCGAAGGAGATAGTAATAGGAATAAGAAGAGGATAGCAAGGGAGCGTAGGAGAAGACAATGCACAGAAAAAGGGAGGACAAAGAAATGGAAGGGGTAAGCTTATGTTAAGTCACGTTTGTTAGAAAGATTAGAGCATTTGAGTATATACTGTGACAGGGAAGAGTCCACAGCAACGAAGCCAGGACTCACGTTCATGTAGGGTACATTGTGTATCAGAGCCGATTCTACAAGACGGCGTCTGTGAAGAGTAGAGGCAGGAAAGATTATTTTGGAGGAAGACCAATCAATGGGATGATTAGAATCCCTCACATGGCAGAAGAGAGCATTGTTAGTGTCTGCAGACTTAACACTTCTCTTGTGTTCTTTAAGTCTGTCATTCAGTGTACGGCCAGTTTCGCCAAAGTATTGGAGAGGACAAGATGAACAGGAAATAGAGTAGACACCAGCAGCAGGAGGAGCAGTGTGAACTAGATTGCTACGAAGTGTGTTAGTTTGTCGAAAGGCGAGTTTAATGTCAAGAGGACATTAAACTCTTGACATTAAACTCGCCTTTCGACAAACTAACACACTTCGTAGCAATCTAGTTCACACTGCTCCTCCTGCTGCTGGTGTCTACTCTATTTCCTGTTCATCTTGTCCTCTCCAATACTTTGGCGAAACTGGCCGTACACTGAATGACAGACTTAAAGAACACAAGAGAAGTGTTAAGTCTGCAGACACTAACAATGCTCTCTTCTGCCATGTGAGGGATTCTAATCATCCCATTGATTGGTCTTCCTCCAAAATAATCTTTCCTGCCTCTACTCTTCACAGACGCCGTCTTGTAGAATCGGCTCTGATACACAATGTACCCTACATGAACGTGAGTCCTGGCTTCGTTGCTGTGGACTCTTCCCTGTCACAGTATATACTCAAATGCTCTAATCTTTCTAACAAACGTGACTTAACATAAGCTTACCCCTTCCATTTCTTTCTCCTCCCTTTTTCTGTGCATTGTCTTGTCCTACGCTCCCTTGCTATCCTCGTCTTATTCCTATTACTATCTCCTTCGGTGGTTATAAGAGGAGCTGCCTCGTATGGGCCAATAGGCCTTCTGCAGTTCTCATTATTACTACTATCCCCTACACCTTACTTTCCTCCTCAGCTCTCTCTTGCCTATCCCTACCTCCTTATCACAATCGACTTGAGAATGGTCCAGGACGGACCGAAACGTCGTCATCCCTTCAACTTCTAGTGTGTGGTCTGGTCAATATACATACATATTATAAATAAAATTTAATAATTTTAGAACAGAAAGGGTTCTAATACTGTGAAATTTTGCAGCAAAATCAGAGGATAGATTAATGTTGTCTCTTACCTTTACAAGAAAATTACATCTCAATAAATGGAATATCATTAGTGCCATTTGGATAGCATCCAGATGAATACCTATTACACACTCCAGGTGCCCTTCCTGAGAACTGATCGTAATGCCATCGAAAACATCATCACGGGCATTGTCAATAGAGCTGACGTAGTCAGGTCAAGAACGATGAAAAGGACTGGATCTAGGATTGCAGCTCCACTAGTCATCAAGAAGCAAGTTTCGTCCTAACCACATACTTAAGACCTTGACAAAGCACTCGAGTGCAAAGACTAGGTGTAAATCTTAACAAATTTTACATATTACATAGTGGGGTTTTATCCTACATTAATGCGATATATCACGACTCAAACCTCCACACTGAGTGTTCACAAGCACACTTCTTGAACAATATACTGAAAGTAATGCTACCTGATAGTCAACCAAATCCTCTAGGGGAGGGGGGGGGTGTGTGTCTTGAGGCTTCCACTGCAATGACGGGATCAGAAGGGTTTATGCCTAAACAAGGTGACTACTAAAAGTAGAGTGTTTCACACATGCACTCGGGGGTAGAACTCTATACCAAACACCTCTGCCTTACAACATTTTTCTTAAGAGAAGAGAACTTTTACTGGAAGCCTCAAGACCCCCCCCCCCCCCTTTAGAGGATTGAGTTGAATTTCAGGTAGCATTACTTTCAGTATATTGTGGTTCATGGCGTGTGCGTGGGAACACCCAGTGTGGAGGTTTGAGCCTCGGGGCTCCTAATTCAGTCAACATATTTTACATGTAATTCTTAATTATCATTCAGGGCTCTCTACTTAATCTCAAAATAGCATATCATTGCATTCTATCTATAATATTATGAAAGCAAGCTATCATAGTCTCCTGAGGAAGTTCTGAAGACAAGGCGTAAAGCTCATTCAAGGGTGATAAGCGACTCTGGATCTCTCTGCAATGACAAAAATTACAATTAAACTAGTGCCTTTTCTAAAGATAATTACCACTGCCACTTAATCCTATAATGACTCCAGTTGTTTGTGTCCTATTTAATATGCCTCAATATTAAATGTGCCTAAATAACTTCAGGTTATAATTTTACACTAGAGACCTCTGGCAATCATTTGACAAAAAAAAAAATATATATTTTGCAAGCTTTAGTTACCATCCTGTGCATTATGAAAACAGTTGCCACTATTTCTGGTGCAGTACCATCCAATTGCTGATGCTATGCTAAATTTCAAGGACTTATCACAAATATCTACTTGGTTCATAAATTATTACAATTAGTTTATTTACTACATAGAAACCCATCATTAAATGTAATGAAATGTCTCTTTTTTATGGTAGAGCCCCACTGGTATACTGAAGCTCATTGAAATGTGACATAATAGTTGGAAACCTTCGGTCACAGGAGTTCTGTTTGCCTTATCGGGGACCGGCACTAGAGCCAGAACCTGGCAAACTAATTTAACACTGTAACTGGACAAACCAAGCATCAAAGGACCTTGAGAATAGCTTGAGCTACCTCATCCCTTTGTATTTATACCTCAATCAACTTATTTCAATTTCAAAGGACCCCTCTGCAAGCTAGCTAACTCGACTTTTACTAGAAAGAGAGAAAGGCTGCTGGCAAACAAACTCCCACCAGGGCCAAGGAAGCAGAACCCCCTGTTTGAAGAAGAGCATGGAGCTTCACAACTTGGCAGCCCAAAGGGAAAGCCAACAAAAACACCACTTTCAGAAACACACCTCTGGCTGAAGGAGCAACTGTGCACAGAGAAAAGGAGAGCAACACAAACCCTGTCAAGAGAAGGATGGTTTAGGAGGAGCATGAGCAGGCTGGAGGTGAAAAAATGCACGAGACAACTAGCAGAATAGTGCCAGAAACGAGCAACAACGGCTCTGCCAATGTTGAATAAGTGGCAACACTAACAGACAAGATGCCAGTTGAGGAACAACCATGACAAGACAGTACCACTGACTGAAACCAAACCCAACAATGAGAAAAAACAAAAGCTGAAATGAGCGCAAGGAAACTTCATACTACCATTGACTGAATAAATCACAGGTGGGACACCAATAACTCAGACACCTGCTTGCCATACAAATGGTGACAGACTAATGTAAAAACTCTTGGGGCCAGATTCACGAAAATACTTACGAATGTTTTCCTTCTTAGCGCCTTCGTAGTGGCTACGTCGGTATTCAGGTAGCTACACTAAGTCGAAAAACCTTCGTAAGTTTGGTCCGGGATCTAAGTGTGCTGTCGGGCACTCATAGCTTTACGTAAACTGGATATAACTAAATTTTTGTCTACTACATAACACTGGGATCGATTTTAAGATTTTGGAACAAAAAAGATTATAAAAAATGAATATCATGGAGAGGAGTCCTTCGTGTTAGTTATATATGCATTCTCTGCTTGAAACTTTGAGTAAACATGTCTTTTATGATATCAGAATTAGTTTTATAACAGCAAGATATTATACCCGTAGGTATTAAGTAAACAAACACTGGTGAACATGAAACATGAGAGAAGGTGATGAGCCCTGCCTGATGGGATCATTTACTATCACCAAATGCCCCTGTTCACCTAGTAGTAAGGGTGTACCATAGCTATACATACCCATTTCTAATTTATTTAATTTGGTTTTATTTTGAAATTAAATCTGGGTGAGACAAAATAAAAATATGCTGCACAAATGATGATAGGTAAGGAGAAGGGTAAAAATGTCAAAAACTTTATTCATTGAATACTTAAAGCTATAATTATGACTATATGGACTATTAAAAAAGAGGGAAGTAGGGGTCCAAGACCTCTTCCTGTTATACAACTTGGGTGTGGAACAAGTAATTATCAAAAGAAGGCACCATGCCGGGAAGGCTATGTAGCAGTAAGGCAGTGAGGTGAGGCAGCTACTTATTTGTGAAATGCTTATTTTATTTACCTTATAAGCTGAGGCAACTTATTTTATTTAAGGAATACTCAGCTGATTCCTCTACATTTAGCATGGAACAAATTTGTGTCCAAGACCTCTTCCTGTTACACAATTTGGCTGTGTGTAACCAAACTAGAAGTGCTCTACAAATCAAGGGACCCAGAATGTGGAATGACCTCCAGAATCATGTCAAAGGCTGTACCTCTCTCAACCAGTTTAAGAGTAAAACCAAGTACTACCTAATTAACTCCATGTAACCTAACTTACCCCCTAAATGTCAACCCATGTCTTGCTATTTTTTAAACAATGCTGTTCACCAATGTGTACAATTGCTGATTTCTGCTGTTACCCCCCTTTTTGTATTTTTTATTCCTTCTTTCAACACAATTTATACCTAATCCCGATTACTATTAAGTTTTAGTCTGTGTTTTTTCCCCCACACCTTGCCCGAAATGCTATGAGTATTAGTGGCTTTAGGTATTGTATGTACTAGCTCTGTCTATAAATCCAACATTATGTTTGTAAATCAACTGTATGTACTTTTCCTGAATAATATTTATTTATTATTATTTATTTATTAATCAGTAAGTATTAAAAGAAGGCACCAAGCTGGGAAGGCTAATGTTGCACCATTGTGTGTAACAATAAACCAATTTTTTTTAACAAATAATGCACCTGTATGGTAAAACAAATCCTGTCAGCTGTAAAAATATTGATGCAGTTATTTAAACAAAAAATATAATGAAAGAAATATTACTGGTTTATTTTTATCCTATCTTTTTATATCCAAGAAAGTGAAAAATTGAGACAATGCACAATTTAATGAATGATTAGCATGGATTAGCAGTTCAAAAGAAATATGACTATTACATATCAACATGAGATCTTAATGATCCATGGTTAACATGATTTAATAAGGATGATACAGTGTTTGTTATAATACAAACTATAATTTAAAATCTTTATTACTGATTTTTTTTATTAAGAAGATTAGGTATACACAGCAATGTGCTGCTACCCTATTCTATATGGAATATTACACAGTGTAGATAAAAAACTAGCTATAAGCTTATCTATTACTCCCATCTCACAGGATGGTTAGGCATACATGGAGTCAATTTAGAAAATACCAGCCTCAATACAAAAAACAAATCAACTTTGACTAAACAACTCTTTGCGATTTTCACAAGAGGTAAGCACTGAATCATGGAAACATTATATTGTAATTACTCTTACCAGTTTCTACAAGACTCCTCTCACACAATGTATTTTTTAACATGTTTAGGTATACACAGCAATGTGCTGCTTCCCTATTCTGTATGAAGGACCACACAGTTTAGATCAAAAACCAGCTACAAGCTCATCCAACATCCTCACCTCACAGGATGGCCAGTCATACATGTAATCAGGAGAGAACAAAATACTTAATACTGATCTATTAGCCTCCACTGGCAAAATCTAGGTGCAGCACAAGAATATCTTCCAATATTCCTGAGTGTATGAAGTAATTACAGAGCTCAAAGTACCTCATACCATTTGGTATAAAGTCACTGATAACAGGGCAATCACAGATATAGTGTTGGAGAGTATGTTCTCTCAAGTAGGACTGAAAACATATGTTTTTTCTACCAAGAGGGGTTATAAACCCATGGAACCACCTACCCGCTGAAGCCGTAAATGCCAAATTTCAGCTAAAAAATATCATCAAGACAATTGGCGGGCCCTTTAACAAGCCGCCGGCTTTCTGTCTTCGTCGAGGCCACTAGATAGTTAGTGGCCCTTGGGTAAATTCAGTAAATATATACAATAATTGTCAGCACATCTTCCAAGCAACAAGGACAGCTACACAGTATCTCTTAGAATTACGTAGGTAAACAACAAATGTAACATATTTGTTTACTACAATGTCGGTGCTGGCTGTATAAGTTGAAAAAACAGTTTTACTTCGAAATATACTAATTTCATAAGAAAATTTGATGTAAATAGGAGGCAATAGAGCTCCAATAAGCCAGCGCTAAATCTTCAATATGAAGAATGTTGCCTGCTCTCTGATTGGTCAAACGAAACACAGTAGTGACCTCTATCGGCACGCAGGTGAACCAACAAATATCTTCCTAAGTGGACCTACGTGAATTGCACCTAATCATCTTCTTAGGGCATACTTAGGAACCTTCGTAGCAAACCTACTTACGAAGAAATACATGGAGCTTCGTGAATCTAGGTCCAGACATGTAGAGCAGAGAAGGTCCAATAGCAACAAACACCCAGAGCAACAACTAAACCAGGTGAAAAAAATAAATACACCTCGACTAGTCCAGCCAAAAGGCATTCACTGGTGCTGTTCCCTGATTAGGAAAAAGAGCCTCGTAGGAGGGAAGGTACCGATTCTATGCTGGTGCAAAGAGGTCCACCTCAGGGCGACCAAACGTCTTTCAAAGCCAATGGAAGGACACACTATCAACGGTGCACTCAATGAAAATTGGACAGAAGTGAGACAGGAATTGAACCAATTGTTTTATCTGAATTGTTTGTGGGGCTCATTAGTCATTTCAATGCTTCATTGTCCATGAACCTTGCAGTTGTTCGTGAACTTCGCTGACTTTCTGGATGCTTTCTCAATAGGGTGGCAGAGTGTTATCACACACTGCACCCCAATCTCTGATGCTAGTCCCCTGTAGGCCAAACACAGCTCCTATGACTGATGTGAACTAGTGGTTGGAAGCCACCAACAGGGGCTCCACCAGAAAGGAGACAATTTTTGTAAACTTTCATATGCACACCTGGACAGGGGCCTAAAAAAAAATTATCAATTTGTACTGCATAATGTACGATTAAAATATTCAATCTATTAGCATGTGGTAATTAACTTCATTCTATTATGCTACAGCAAACTACCTCCCTTTCAAGACCATGTGGCTATACTCCACATATCCTTAGAACAAAACTTTCCATTTACAGTAACTTATTGGTCACTAAAAATGTTTCATTAAAGTCTTACAATTAGAGTAAACTTGTATACAGTATTGTAATGATGGATTAATTGGCTATATTATAAAAAATCTAATGTAAACTTACAATTGGTTATCGTGACACTGTTTGCGACCCGACTCAACCTTCTGCAATAAACCCTCCGTGGTCATCTTTGAAGCTTCAACTGTTTCAACAAGGCGCTGTTTTTCGTACTTCAAGACCTGAAAAGTACACATGATAAATTATAAATACAGGTATATCAAATTTGGTTATTACTTATAGCTGGTCACCATTCCTTCTCTCAATCCATATATTCTGTTTACCCCTTAAGTTGCGCAACACATCATATGATGCGTTGAGTGACTTGCTATAAAATGCGCATCCCATCATATGATGTATTGGAGTACTACGCAAGATTTAAATGGCCCACGGATACACAGGGTTCACCTCACCTTCATCAGGGCTCTTGTAAACAGACACCACTTTTTTTAAATATCGTGGGTCAAATTCCCTGGTGTGAGGAGCCTCAGTATTGAGTGAGCCACCAAACCTGACGCACGCAGCATGAGCTCACAGCACTGCTGTTCAGCTTGTGATCACAGCATCGTCTAAAAATGCCATAATATACATGTTCATGCTATTATTTAGCGATGATATTATTACAGAAGACCACTGACTGATAAAAATGACTAGGATTCTGATAATTAGCGCTGTAGTGGGAGGAGTAATCTTGGTGGTGAGGGAGGTAGCGTTGTCTGCTGACTCTGTGTGACCACCTTTTACTGTCTGGACTCACTATACCAGCTTAGTTGTTCACTATGGTGAACAAAACATGCAGATACTTATATATAACGTCTGTATATAAAAGCAAAAACAGTATGGTGAGAGGAGAATGGTGGCGAGTCAGGTGAGGTGAGGGAGGGAGGGAGTGGCAGCCAGTGGCGGGCTGCCAACGCCACTCATCATACCAACTTAGTGGTTCGTAATGGTGAACACGAATGTAGATACTTATATATAATGTGTATATACAGTGTAATAACAGCAAAAGGAGTGTGAGAGAGAAGCCATTTTGGTGATGGGTGTGGCAACATCTGCATGATTTGTCATACTGGGTAAGGGTGGCCACTATGCTCTTTGGGCATTATACCGGCTTAGTTGAACAGTTATGATGAACAAAACGTGTAGATACTTATATATATAATGTCTGTATATAGGGTAATAACACCACAAACAGTATTGTTGGGGGTGAAATTTTAGTGCGTCTGACCTTGAATGTGTGAAAGAGGCAGCCGTCAGCTGACTGTGTGTAGCGACGTCTCTTAGTGCCTGAACTAACTATATCAGCTTAGTTGTACAGTTGTGGTGAACAAAACATGTAGATAGTTATATATAAAGTCTGTATATAGTGAATAAAAGCAAAAACAGTATTGTGGGAGGAGAATGTGGGTGAGTCAGGTGAACTGGGGGAGGGGGAAGTAGCAGCCAGTGGCGGGCTGCCACTGCCACTCAGCATGCCAACTTAGTGGTTCGTTATGGTGAACATGAATGTAGATACTTATATATAACGTCTGTATATAGAGAATAAAAGCAAAAACAGTATGGTGGGAGGAGATGTGGGCGAGTGAGGTGTTGAGGGAGTGAGTGGCAGCGAGTGGCTGGCTGGTGTGTGGCGGTCACTCCTCGTTGCTTTTTGCCTCATAATAGCAACTTAGTGGTTCGTAATGGTGAACAAAACATGCAGATACTTATATATAACCTGTGTATATAATGTAATAACCGACAAAGCATTTGTTCACTGTTTGATGAACGTAATTGAATCAACAATATGCACACCATATTTTTGAGTACAGCGATGATTCACTCATTTTATTATATAAATGTATCACACTACACACTATTGAATAATATTACAGCAAAAAAAACTACAAAAAATCAATCAGAGACATTGAAATAATTAGGTAATTATCTCTTTGTGGTCATTTCTGCTTGACACCTGGGAGCAACAGGACCATCTGGGACGCCCGCTGAGTCAGCGCCTGTTTTTTGCCAGATTTCCCTGCACTATAGCGGGCAATATATGCCACTTACGATTTTTTTATTATTTTTCCCATGATCAGAGATTTTAAACCAAATTAAGCAGGTTTAGAAGAAAAAATATATATATTTTTTTAGGTATGCACCTGTGGGTGACAAATGCTAATTAGCCCTGAGCAACACAAGGGTTAAGTGCTGTATAATCTAGCATCTTCATCGTACTTGACTCTCCCTCCACACTCTTTGGTGACATGCCTTTTTAGTCTTGAGGCTCATTACCAACAGGGTTATGAACTTCTTGGTAAATCTCTTGTTAATTCCTCATTTATTATAGCACATCTATATAAAATTCCTGTACTTATTGTGTATTACCACTTTTCCTATACAGTATATCTAAATTTAAACCAATGTATTATCTTAATTCTGCATCCAATGTCTGGTTTCAATAATTCATCAATGAGTCTTCAAGTTTACAAGTGTCTTGGGTTTAGATGCTTAAATCATCCTCATTTTAACAAATATTTTGATATTCTACAAAAGGATATCTACATTTGCCAGCAAGTACAAACCCTGTCTAGATGCCAAAACTAGTTTTTTAAATATTGTATTTTTAATATTTCAGTCACCCACATATGCTTGATAGAGATTTAAAAAACAAAACACCTTTCGGTGTAATGAAATGCCCCGGTGTGCCTTGCTTGCTCCCTAACTCCCTCCCTACTACAGTACTAGGTACATCAGGTTGTGGTCTATTGGCTCCAGACTCAGCCAGCTTCTAGATGGGATGTTGGCAGCTGGTGATAAGTTTTTTCCCCAGTGAGCTAATACAGCGATGAACGCTCAATAGTCGTGAGACTGTCCAGTTGTCCTGACAATGGGCGATGGCTTTTATTTTGAGTGGGGAGTCCATATAAACAACTGGGCCTCTACCCTTCAGACCGAACTATTTGCCTTGCTCCTTGCACTGAAATGTGTACAAGTCTCCAAACTTGATACATTAATTGTAAGTGACTCCTTATCATCCTTAATTAGTCTCAACTCTTTGAGACATAACTGTAACATGCTTGTTCCCGAAGTTAGACACAAATACAACAAAATTTTTAATGATGATAACAGAGTCCATTTTATGTGGTCTCCATCTCATGTTGGTCTCCGAATGCATGATAGAGCTGATGAGTTAGTCAAAGAATCTGCCTTTAAAGGAGACGTTGAGTGTAACATTGGATTGTCAATGAGCAGTCTGAGAGCAGCAGTACACCAAGAACTTCAACAAAATCTTGTAGATCTGAGACAAAGTGAAATCGACACCAATAATTCCATCTATCATCATACTATCATGCAAGAGGAGCCACACATCTATGGTTCATCCAATAAAATCAGCAGACTTCTAGATGTTACTACTGCTCGGCTTAGACTTGGTTACAAGTATCTCTGGGAATTCTCATTATCTGCCAATGTAGACCTGACCAAATGTAAACTGTCAACAAAATTATTCGCACACCCTCTGTCACTATGTAATTACAGAAGTGTAGTTACAGGATGAGAGCTACGCTCGTGGTGTCCCGTCTTCCCAGCACTCTTTGTCATATAACGCTTTGAAACTACTGACGGTTTTGGCCTCCACCACCTTCTCACCTAATTTGTTCCAACCGTCTACCACTCTGTTTGCGAAAGGGAATTTTCTTATATTTCTTCGGCATCTGTGTTTAGCTAGTTTAAATCTATGACCTCTTGTTCTTGAAGTTCCAGGTCTCAGGAAATCTTCCCTATCAATTTTATCAATTCCTGTTACTATTTTGTACGTAGTGATCATATCACCTCTTTTTCTTCTATCTTCTAGTTTTGGCATATTTTATGCGTCTAGCCTCTCCTCGTAGCTCTTGCCCTTCAGTTCTGGGAGCCACTTAGTAGCATGTCTTTGCACCTTTTCAAGTTTGTTGATGTGCTTAAGATATGGGCACTACACATCCACTGCATATTCTAGCTTTGGCCTAACAAAAGTTGTGAACAATTTCTTTAGTATATCGCCATCCATGTATTTAAAAGCAATTCTGAAGTTAGAAAGTGTGGCATAGGCACCTCGCACAACGTTCTTTATGTGGTTCTCAGGTAATAGTTTTCTATCTAGAACCATCCCTCTGTTCTCTGAGAGAGAACTCTATCAACATCAGAGGCCCGAGACTGTTCAACACGCTTCCACTACACATAGGGGGCATAACTGGCCGACCCCTCACAGTGTTCAAGAGAGAACTGGATAAGCACCTCCAAAGGATACCTGATCAACCAGGCTGTAACTCATACGTCAGGCTGCGAGCAGCCGTGTCCAACAGCCTGGTTGATCAGTCCAGCAACCAGGAGGCCTGGTCGACGACCGGGCCGCGGGGACGCTAAGCCCCGGAAGCACCTCAAGGTAAGGTATCCCTAGATCTCTATCTTTATCAGAATTCTTTAAAGATTTCTCACATAATAAATAGGTTGTGTGGGGTCTATGTTCTATTCCACATTCCATAACATGGCATTTATTAACATTAAATTCCATTTGCCAAGTGGTGCTCCATATACTTATATTGTCCAGGTCATCTTGAAGGGCATGACAATCATCTAAGTTTCTTATCCTTCCTATTATCTTAGCATCATCAGCAAACATGTTCATATAATTCTGTATACTACCAACTGGTAGATCATTTATGTAGACAAAAAACATTACTGGTGCAAGAACTGAACCCTGTGGTACGCCACTTGTGACATTTCTCCAGTCCGATACATTGCCTCTAATTACGGCCCTCATTGTTCTATCAGTCAGAAAATTTTTCATCCATGTTAGAAGCTTACCTGTAACCCCTCCAATATTTTCTAGTTTCCAAAACAACCTCTTATGTGGAACTCTGCCTTTTTTAGGTCCAGATAGAAGCAGTCAACCCAACCATCTCTTTCCTGTAAAATCTCTGTGGCTGGATCATAGAAACTGAGTAAATTTGATACACAGGATCTTCCAGATAGAAAACTATATTGTCTGTCTGATATTATATCATTTCTCTCCAGGTGTTCTACCCATTTGGTTTTGATTAGTTTCTCCAATACTTTCACTATTACACTTGTCAATGATACAGGTCTATAATTGAGGGGGTCTTCCCTGCTGCCACTTTTGTAGATTGGAACTATGTTAGCCTGTTTCCACACATCAGCTACAACTCCTTTAAACAAGGATGCCTAAAAGATCAGGTGAAGTGGAATGCTGAGCTCAGATGCACATTCTCTCAGAACCCATGGTGAAACTCCATCTGGACCAACTGCTTTGTTCTTACTGAGCTCCTTTAGCATATTTTCCACTTCATCTCTAGACACCTCTATACACTCTATGTTGTTCTCTGGAATTCTTATTGTGTCTGGTTCTCTGAAGATTTCATTTTGTACAAACACATTCTGGAACTTTTCATTTAATGTTTCACACATTTCATTTTCATTTTCCATGTATCTGTCCCCCATTTTCAACCTCTGAATATTATCCTTTACCTGCAGCTTACATTTAATGAATTTATAGAAAAGGCCTGGATCTGATTTACATTTGTCTGCTAAACCGTTCTCAAAGTTCCTCTCTGCCTCTCTCCTTACTGACGTGTAGTTGTTTCTTGCATCTTTGTATTGCTGGTATGTTTGGGGGTTTGGCCTCTTTCTATAATGATTCCATGCTTGTATCTTTTGATCTCTGGCCCTCTCACAATTTCTGTTGAACCAACCCTGTTTCCTAGGTCTGCATATCTGTTTTGGTAATTACCCAAGTGTAATTACCTAGGTGTAGTTACAGGATGAGAGCTCTACGCTCGTGGTGTCCCGTCTTCCCAGCACTCTTTGTCATATAACGCTTTGAAACTACTGACGGTCTTGGCCTCCACCACCTTCTCACTTAACTTGTTCCAACCGTCTACCACTCTATTTGCGAAGGTGAATTTTCTTATATTACTTCGGCATCTGTGTTTAGCTAGTTTAAATCTATGACCTCTTGTTCTTGAAGTGCCAGGTCTCAGGAAATCTTCCCTGTCGATTTTATCAATTCCTGTTACTATTTTGTATGTAGTGATCATATCACCTCTTTTTCTTCTGTCTTCTAGTTTTGGCATGTTTAATGCTTCTAACCTCTCCTCGTAGCTCTTACCCTTCAGTTCTGGGAGCCACTTAGTAGCATGTCTTTGCACCTTTTCCAGTTTGTTGATGTGCTTCTTAAGATATGGGCACCACACAACAGCTGCATATTCTAGCTTTGGCCTAACAAAAGTCATGAACAATTTCTTTAGTATATCGCCATCCATGTATTTAAATGCAATTCTGAAGTTAGAAAGCATAGCATAGGCTCCTTGCACAATATTCTTTATGTGGTCCTCAGGTGATAGTTTTCTATCTAGAACCACCCCTAGATCTCTTTCTTTATCAGAATTCTTTAAAGATTTCTCACATAATATATAGGTTGTGTGGGGTCTATGTTCTCCTATTCCACATTCCATAACATGACATTTATTAACATTAAATTCCATTTGCCAAGTGGTGCTCCATCTACTTATTTTGTCCAGGTCTTCTTGAAGGGCATGACAATCATCTAAATTTCTTATCCTTCCTATTATCTTAGCATCATCAGCAAACATGTTCATATAATTCTGTATACCAACTGGTAGATCATTTATGTACACAATAAACATCACTGGTGCAAGAACTGAACCCTGTGGTACTCCACTTGTGACATTTCTCCATTCCGATATATTGCCTCTGATTACTGCCCTCATTTTTCTATCAGTCAGAAAATTTTTCATCCATGATAGAAGCTTACCTGTCACCCCTCCAATATTTTCCAGTTTCCAGAACAACCTCTTATGTGGAACTCTGTCGAAAGCCTTTTTTAGGTCCAGATAGATGCAGTCAACCCAACCATCTCTTTCCTGTAATATCTCTGTGGCTCGATCATAGAAACTGAGTAAATTCGATACACAGGATCTTCCAGATTGAAAACCATACTGTCTGTCTGATATTTTATCATTTCTCTCTAGGTGTTCTACCCATTTAGTTTTGATTAGTTTTTCCAATACTTTCACTATTACACTTGTCAATGATACAGGTCTATAATTGAGGGGGTCTTCCCTGCTGCCACTTTTGTAGATTGGAACTATGTTAGCCTGTTTCCACACGTCTGCTACGATTTCTATACACAGGGATGCCTGAAAGATCAGGTGAAGTGGAATGCTGAGCTCAGATGCACATTCTCTCAGAACCCAAGGTGAAACGCCATCTGGGCTAGCTGCTTTGTTCTTACCAAGCTCCTTGAGCATTCTTTCCACTTCGTCTCTAGACACCTCTATGTGCTCTATGTTGTTCTCTGGAATTCTTATTGTATCTGGTTCCCTAAAGATTTCATTTTGTACAAACACACTTTGGAACTTTTCGTTTAGTGTTTCACACATTTCCTTTTCATTTTCCGTGAATCTATTTCCCATTTTCAACCTCTGAATATTATCCTTTACCTGCAATTTGTTGTTTATGAATTTATAGAATAGACCTGATTCTGTTTTACATTTGTCTGCAATCCCTTTTTCAAAATTTCTTTCTGCCTCTCTCCTCACTGTCGTGTAGTTTTTTCTCGCATCTTTGTATCGCTGGTATGTTTGGGGGTTCGGCCTCTTCCTGTATTGATTCCATTTTTGTGTCTTTTGGTCTCTAGCCCTCTCGCAATTTCTATTGAACCAATCCTGTTTCCTAGTTCTGCATCTCTGTTTTGGTATAAATTTTTTTGTGCCTTTATCATATATTTCACAAAACTTGACATACATTTCATTCACTTCCTTGCCTAGCATCAAGTCTGTCCAATTATACTCACTAAAAAAATTTCTAAGGTCACCATAATGTCCTCTCCTGAAGTCTGGTTTTTCAAATGCTTCAACCTCCTTATTTTCTTCCAGCTTATAACGCATTGCATACTTTATTTCCAAAAAGACATGTCACTTTTACCCAAGGGAGGAAGGTACTGAATGTCAAATATCTCTTCCTCCTTCCTGGTAAATATCAAATCTACCATGGAGGGAATGTCCCCTTCCCTCATCCTCGTAGCTTGTTTAACATGTTGATACAAGAATGTTTCCAGGATGAGGTCTACAAATTTACAGGTTCAAAAATCTTCTGTTTTAGCTTCATATGCTTCCCAGTCTATGGATTTCAAGTTAAAGTCACCAACTATCAACAGTCGTGATCTATCGTTATCCGCTCTCGCTATAATCTCTCTCATTATTGTTATAAGACCTTCACGTTTACTATCTAGCTCCTCCTTTGACCATGTGCTGCTTGGCGGTGGACTATATGCATTTATTATCATTAGTTTATCATCCTCATGGCAGATCTCTAGTGCTATTATGTCAACTTCTTGTGGATTGGCAGTCATTATTTCGTTCACCTTTAGGTGTTCTTTTACCAGCACAGCAACGCCACCGCCTTTCCTAATTTTTCTGTCCCGTCTCCAAATTGAGTAGCTCCTTGGGAATATGACCTCATTTAAAATTACATCTTCAAGTTTTGTCTCCGTGAGTGCAACAATGTCTGGTGTCTGCAGCTGTGTTACATCACTTAACTCCAGTATCTTCGATCTCACTCCATCTA
This sequence comes from Procambarus clarkii, assembly GCF_040958095.1. Taxonomy (NCBI): domain Eukaryota; kingdom Metazoa; phylum Arthropoda; class Malacostraca; order Decapoda; family Cambaridae; genus Procambarus; species Procambarus clarkii. Next base: position 12,207,267 of record NC_091239.1, on the reverse strand, counting down.
TGTTGGTGTATGCAATCTTCAGGAACTTGTTCCCCCTCTCCTTATTCTTCACTCCCCCTCTCTCTATTGATTTTGTTGGTTTGCCTTTATGTACCACTTTACTGGTCTGCCTATCCCTATCACTTTGTAGAAAAAAGAATTTATTTCTTCTTCATTCCTGCTCTCATTTAAATGTTTTGCCTCGGCGAGGTTCAGTTTCAGCTTCCCTGTCTTCTTTTGAAAGATCTCATCTTAACGACCACTCTTTCCCATCCTCATCACTTTGTGATTTTCTAGCATTCCTTAGTACTTATTCCATCTGTTTGGCACCGTTTAGGGTGATCCTCAAAGGCCGATCTTACCCTTTTACGTATCTGCCTATTCTCCTGTAGTCGCACACATTCTCTTTGGTTGTAAGACCTTCCACGAGGCTAACAATTTTATCTACTACTTTAGCTTCTTCTACAGCTCTTTCTGACCTAGATGTTATCGCCTTTTCTTTGCAGCCAAAAATGATCAGGGACTTACTCCGATCAACTGTGTTTTGCACCAACTTCGGGTTAGATGCCAATTCCTTTCTCACTTCCAGCCTAATGTTTGTTTTATCTTGGTTGCTGCAGTGTTTGACTTCCTTTACTGCTTCTTCTATTTTTTCCTTTTCCTTGGCCACTTGGCATAGGTGAGTTGCATATCTTTTGTTGCACTGTTCTATTCCCTGTGTAACTTCCTCCATCTGTACTGACAAAAGCTGTTTCTCCTGTTGAATTTCCTTACCTAACCTATTGTAGTCATTTATGTTTAAATTTACTTTAACTTCTTCCAAAGCTATTTTTAAGAGTCTATTTTCTTCTTCCATGGCTTTGCAATTTGTTTCCAATTGATTCTTATCCTTGCACAAGTCTTTCACTAAACCCTCAAGACATAAAACTTTGCTATTCAAATGGTCATTACTTTCTTTCAATTTACTAATTATTTCTACATGAGAGTTCACTATAGTATCTAATTTTACCAACTTGTTATGTAGACTGCTTATATCAATGCTTTCTTCATTGAATCACGCAAAATCAAGCTGTTTTGTTTTTCCCCTTGCCAGTGGCCATCTTGAATGTTCTTCTCTGCACTGTAAACACTAGGGCAACTTTTTCTCATCCGATTTTTCACTTCCCTTAGCACATTCCTGTTATCTCACCTATTTTTCAAGAGCACTATACCTTTATGTTCTCTGGGACACCACTCACTACCATCAACCTGTACTACAATACTTAGGATTGTTGAAATATGCTGGAGCTCCTCTGCTGCAAGTGTTGACCCTAGGGGTGTCACCTTTTGAATCCCCAAAGTGTTGGACAAACTGGGCTGTAGTGAACATGTGGGCCTGCAGGCCACGCTCCAAGCAACAGCCTGTTGGACCAAGCTCTCACTTCTTCTGGGAAGAATAACAGCTCCCAGAATTTCATCCAGGCATTCTGCTCATGCATGCTAGGAGGGGGGGGGGAGGGGTTTCATAGCCAGATTCAAGTGAACTATTTTGGTTTGAGCAATTCTTTCGTGGCAGCTGTTGGCCATTTTGATGCTTTGTTTTCATGAACTATGCAGTCTTGTCTGCTCTCTGGTTGCTATCCTGGCGAGGGTGATCATAATGATCCTCTGTTCCCTGCACCTCTGTGAAGAGGCCAGGTTCTGACTGGTCTGGTCGAGGACCGGGCCATGGGGCCGTTGAGCCCCGAAATCATGACAAGGTAGTCCCTGTTCAGCCAACGTAACTCCTATGACTGATGGGACAGTGTATGGGAAGCTAATCTCAGCAATAAATAGCTTCAAGGAGCCATCAGTGGGCTCGCCAAGAAAATAATCACGACATTCTTATCCTCAATTTTTTAGTTACTCCGAAGCCACAAGAATTGCAATAGATGTCCAAGGCACATCTGTGATGTGTTTTATTGCTTGATGTGTGGTCTGTGGTCTGCCAAGTAGTGTTCATATCCCATTTGATAACTGCTTGTACTTAAAATAAACGAGCAACTGAAATGCATCTAAGCCTATTTGACATTTAAAACAATTTTTATTAAGTATTTTTTTACAATAATTTTTTTTTAATTTTTTAATAACATGAATCCTGTAATGCAGTTTTCTTAATATAAAGAATCAAATATGCCAGCATGAGCTTGCTTAATATTATTTTACACATTTTTACACATAGTCAAACCCAAAGAAAACAAGGTTGTTAAAAAATTAATCAAAATACTAAATTTACAAGACTTGAAATTGCAAAAAAAGCTAGTCTTTATTAGACAACAAGCAAGGTATTTCAGCAGAAAAATTAAAATGCTTGCTTAAAGGTAGTTAGCACCTTTCATATACATTTTCAATATCTATAATAAAATAATAATGTGTTTAAGAAATACACTTGTAATACTAAATAGTTGAGGGATTAAAACTGAGGCCTAACTAAGGTGGATTGAATTGCAAGAAATGTTTACGATTGCAGAGTCCTCTAACATACTATCAATGGAATGAATGGAATACTATCAAAATGAAATTACTATAGCATGAAAATACAGAGCTTGGTTAAATCGGTTTTATACAATGCTAAAGTAACATCTGGTCAACCTATTCAGTATTTGAGTATCATCCTTATTGCAACATACCTTGGCATCATGAGCCCTCATATCCAACAAAGGATCGCCCGATGGTCGCCATGCCTTAACATTCTTAGGCCCAGAATGGTTCTTGACAAGTAAACTAAGCTCTTCCAAAGGCTTGGCAACATCTTCTTCAATGATGGCAATTAGGTCTTCAAATAATGCGGTGTGCACCGCTGCAACAACAGAGGCTCGTAGAGCCTCCAAAACAGCTTCATTTTCTTTTGCAAGTGTTGGGAAGCACCTGAAGATATATAATGAATGTTTATTACGGTATTAAAGAAAGCTATCAGTGCACTCGCCCTTAAATTACACTTGCCAAATTTCACATAAAATTAATACAACATATGCTTTAGGGGGCAGAATCCGAAAAATATTAGTTCAAAATCAAAATATATTGACAAATGCTAGATAAATCTCCCGTTATTTGGCATGAACGTTGAGAAAAATTTAATTCCAATATGTTAAGAAATAGATTTTATATGATTTTTTTTTTAAATAGTAAATTCATACGCGGTGGGGCACAACCGGTACTGATGATAACGATAATGCTTCCTATTTACTGGAACTCAGGGATAATGTAGGGATAAAGAGAGGCAAGCACCTGTCCGATGAACAAATGAACAAAGAAGAAGAATAGTAGTAAGGGGGGCCTCGTAGCCTGGTGGATAGCGCGCAGGACTCGTAATAGCCTCGTGCGGGTTCGATTCCCGCACGAGGCAGAAACAAATGGGCAAAGTTTCTATCACCCTGAATGCCCCTGTTACCTAGCAGTAAATAGGTACCTGGGAGTTAGTCAGCTGTCACGGGCTGCTTCCTGGGGGTGGAGGCCTGGTCGAGGACCGGGCCGCGGGGACACTAAAGCCCCGAAATCATCTCAAGATAACCTCAAGAAAAAGAAGGAAGGTCCACAAAGTGGATATGCAGCTGGTGCCTTTTAGCATTGCTGAGTGCCACCTGGAGAGCCAAATTTCACACATGTAGTAATAATGAGCATATATGTTATTTTGCTATATTTTATTATTATATAATATAAATACGCTGCCCAATGCCAATATTTCTTATGTCCCTTTGTACGAGAAGCTTTTTTTCTCTAGTTTGTTTCTCAGCTGATTTTGTTGTGGCTTCTACATCTTGGAGAATGCATACCCGTCACTAGGGATGTGAAGTTGGAACGAAATTGGTCAACATGTGAATCAGCCATAGGTTATCTTGAGATGATTTCGGGGCTTTAGTGTCCCCGCGGCCCGGTCCTCGACCAGGCCTCCACCCCAGGAAGCAACCCGTGACAGCTGACTAACACCCAGGTACCTATTTACTGCTAGGTAACAGGGGCATAGGGTGAAAGAAACTCTGCCCATTGTTTCTCGCCGGCGCCTGGGATCGAACCCGGCACCACAGGATCACAAGTCCAGCGTGCTGTCCGCTCGGCTGACCGGCTCCCCGCAGATGTAGGTGGCAGAACTTGTGACTTTGTTTTTTATGCAAGTTATTTACTATTTCAAACTCTATTCTCTTTGTCTCTTTAGGTTGTTTTGCTGAATGGGAACCAGATGAGGGCCCTTATCATGCATATACAGGCAATAAAGTGAATGAAATAAAGTTTTTTTTTGGGGGGGGAGGGGGAATTTTCTCTTGACTTCATTTCAATTCATATTGATCTACATCTTTCACATATTCGAGTATGTGTGCCAAGCAATGTTTATCAAAACCTAAAGAAAGATTCATACATTTGAACGACGATATTCTTTGTTGAGAACTTCATCTTAATTTTTCTCCATGAACAAGATTTTCAACTTTGAGACAGCACTACAACATTAGTTTCTGATCGATTCTCACCATTTTCACATATGTGCAAAGTTCTTTGTTCTAAAGATTTTTTTTTTTTTTTTTTACATAAACCCAAAAATTTTGGGGTTATAACTTGTGCGTCTAAATTTGGCGCATATTTGGAAGGCCTTATTGACAATTTTTTTTACAGTAAACTATACACCCAAACTTAAATAAAACCAAAGATTATGATCATCGAATACCATTCTTAGACCATAATAAATACAAGACAAATTGGTGAAATTATACTTTTTTAATGCTAATTTGAAAATTGAAAAATAACAATTTTTTTTTTGATGTTTCGATGTTGATCTATAGGTGCACTAATAGGTGTTGATCTATAGGTGCACTAATAGGTGTTGATCTATAGGTGCACTAATAGGTGTTGATCTATAGGTGCACTAATAGGTGTTGATCTATAGGTGCACTAATAGTTGTTGATCTATAGGTGCACTAATAGGTGTTGATCTATAGGTGCACTAATAGGTGTTGATCTATAGGTGCACTAATAGTTGTTGATCTATAGGTGCACTAATAGTTGTTGATCTATAGGTGCACTAATAGGTGTTGATCTATAGGTGCACTAATAGGTGTTGATCTATAGGTGCACTAATAGGTGTTGATCTATAGGTGCACTAATAGTTGTTGATCTATAGGTGCACTAATAGGTGTTGATCTATAGGTGCACTAATAGTTGTTGATCTATAGGTGCACTAATAGTTGTTGATCTATAGGTGCACTAATAGGTGTTGATCTATAGGTGCACTAATAGGTGTTGATCTATAGGTGCACTAATAGGTGTTGATCTATAGGTGCACTAATAGTTGTTGCATTTACCATTTAGATTATGAAAAAAAATATCCAAGAGTTTGAGCAAGTTTGTGAAAATCGGATTCCGCCCCTTAAATAAACACTAAATTATCGTTTAAATTAATTTACAGTCCCTGATCAAATAATGCAAGCTTATTATTACATGTATGTTACTTTTGCTCAGATTAAAAAAAAAGTAGCTCACAAAATTTGCATAAATTTTGCAGAGAAAAAAAACCACAAGTCATGTAATATCTGCTTAACCTTAAAATTGTTATTTTCTTATTATAGTACTGCACTAAAAACAGAACCACTCACTATTTTTGTAGTTCAAGGAAATATCAAATGTGTGGAGGGTTATATTTAATTCAACATATGGATATTGCTACAGTATTTAAATTCTGAGAAGTGGTTATATTCCCACATGATCACAGCAGCCTGCACTAGGATCACAGAACACTGAATTAAACATACTGCCTATGAACAAATCCACAAGGGCCGTGACGAGGATTCGAACCTGCGTCCGAGAGCATCCCAGACGCTGCCTTAATCAACTGAGCTACCACATGGTCAAAAGGAGTTGAAACCAAAGTTCTACTGAACTTACTGCATCCTGCAGCCTCTGCGAGGCACAAACCAGGGTTTTATGTATATATACTGCCTATATACATACAATACTTAAGCATACGATAAGTCACAATAATGTAGCTGAAGATATGATGAAGAGATGATTATGTTTCGGGCTGTTCAGGACCATTATCAAGTTGTGAGACTTGATAATGGTCCAGGATGGACTGAAACATCATCGTTTCTCCACTTTCTGATATGTGGTTTGGTCATTTTACAATACTTAAACTATTGTATTGAGATTATCTATAGTCTAGGGGCTAAATGCACAGTACAGCAGTGTTCCATTACTTTAGTGATGTAAGACTGCCTCTTCTTTTTAAAGCAAACCTCATGGCTCGCAATATTGTATGGCCATGAACCCTTTAGTTTAGCTAGTTTAGTTCATTTATTATGCACCCCATAACCATCCTGTGGGCAGTAGTGGAAATTGTTACAGGGCTCAGGGGACTGAACCCCCACCAATTCATTTAGCTAAGCAAATTTCAGTCTTGATGAGCTAGTTATAAAATTTAATGCACATCGTCATATCAAAAATAGCCTTGAGACCGACCACAAGTATAGTTCCTAAATTAAGCAACTGACATAAGTGGGGAGCACAATTGCTTCCAAGGGGTTGTCATAGCCTGGGGATGGTAATGGGGGACGAGCTTCTGGCAGCTCCTACGACGTTGCTGGAACCATGTGTATTGGCATTTGCCTTTCTATTGGATAATTTCAGCAACGTGGAGAGGGGGGACCTGCTGCATGGGTAACAGCTTCTCCATATCTACCTACCTAGGCTTTGCGCCCTGTCAGGGCGCAACTCCATAGTCTTAGACTGAAGGGTGCCTACTACTAGTGTCACAATTAATGTTTATCCTGCACACTGCCATCCATCCAGTGGGCAGCGGTGAAAAGGTTACAATTACCCAGTTACTACGTACAGTTAGCAAACTGGGGATATTTGGCTAAAATTTCTGGTAGTAGATTATTTTGAATTAAATATTTACACACATCTCTTGAGCATATGTTATAGAATTGTCTCTGAATTCACATACCTTTTTGCACTTCATTACATAATGATGGAGGGTGTGCAAATAATTTTGTTGACACAGTTTACATTTGGTTAGGGCTGGTCAATCCATCCTCCTGTTTAGATAGTTTTTGTAACCACATGCACCATAGTACAAAGATTGCTGTACTAAGCAATTAGATAGTAGAATGTTGTACTATTCACTTTATAGAGTTGGAAAAAATTAAGCTAAAAAACAAGCTTAAATATTCCTAGGCCTAGTATAGCACACATGTAGAGTACTATATTAGGACTTGGATATCATGAATTATGCCTAGGAAGGTTAGGTTAGTTTAGTTCACTTTGCAACAAATAGAAAATCTTTTCCGGATAGTCCAAATTCAATAGTACCGATTTTGACTTTCTAATTGCGTTGTATGTCAGTATATGTACTGTGGTCCTCATCGTTACTATAAGCACTACCAGAACAGGAGGCTGGGCTGCAGCAGCTAACGAAAATTACCAGAAATGCCCAGTACTTATATCCGAGTCTAAGCCGAGCAGTAATAACTTTGAGGAGTTTGCTGATTTTATTGGATGATCCATAAATGTGTATTCACATAGTTGTATTCACCTTATTTCAACAATCCTAAGTATTGAAGTACAGGATGATGATAGTGAGTGGTGTCCCAGAGAACATAAAGGTATAGTGCTTTTGAAAAATAGGTGAGATAACAGGAATGTGCCAAGGGAAGTGAAAAATTGGATGAGAAAAAGGTGCCCTAGTGTTTACAGTGCAGAGAAGAACATTCAAGATGGCCACCGGCAAGAGGAAAAACAAAACAGAGCTCGATTTTGCTGGATTCAATGAAGAAAGCATTGATATAAGCAGTCTACACAACAAGTTGGTAAAATTAGATACTATAGTGAACTTTCATGTTGAAATAATTAGTAAATTGAAAGAAAGTAATGACCATTTGAATAGCAAAATTTTATGTCTTGAGGGTTCAGTGAAAGACTTGTGCAAGGATAAGAATCAATTGGAAACAAATTGCAAAGCCATGGAAGAAGAAAATAAATTCTTAAAAATAGCTTTGGGAGAAGTTAAAGTAAATTTAAACATAAATAACTACAAAAGGTTAGGTAAGGAAATTCAACAGGAGAAACAGCTTTTGTCAGCACAGATGGAAGAAGTTACACAGGGAATAGAACAGTGCAAGAAGGATATGCAACTCACCTATGCACAAGTGGCCAAGGAGAAGGAAAAAATAGAAGAAGCAGTAAAGGAAGCCAAACACTGCAGCAACCAAGATAAAACAAACATTAGGCTGGAAGTGAGAAAGGAATTGGCATCTAACCCAAAGTTGGTGCAAAACACAGTTGATCGAAGTAAGTCCCTGACAATCTTTGGTTGCAAAGAAAAGGAGATAACATCTAGGTCAGAAAGAGCTGTAGAAGAAGCAAAAGTAGTAGATAAAATTGTTGGCCTCGTGGAAGGTCTTACTACCATAGAGAATGTGTGCGACTACAGGAGAATAGGCAGATACATAAAAGGGAAAGATCGACATTTTAGGATCACCCTAAACGGTGCCAAACAGATGGAAGAAGTACTAACGAATGCTAGAAAATTACAAAGTGATGAGGATGGGAAAGTGTGGTCGTTAAGACGAGATCTTTCAAAAGAAGACAGAGAGAAGCTGAAAGTGAACCTCGCCGAGGCAAAACATTTAAATGAGAGCAGGAATGAAGAAGAAATCAATTCTTTTTTCTACAAAGTGATAGGGATAGGCAGACCAGTAAAGTGGTACATAAAGGCAAACCAACAAAATCAATTGAGAGAGGGGGAGTGAAGAATAAGGAGAGGGGGAACAAGTTCCTGAAGATTGCATACACCAACATAGATGGAGTGAGATCGAAGATACTGGAGTTAAGTGATGTAATACAGCTGCAGACACCAGACATTGTTGCACTCACGGAGACAAAACTTGAAGATGTTATTTTAAACAAGGTCATATTCCCAAGGGGCTACTCAATTTGGAGACAGGACAGAAAAATTAGGAAAGGCGATGGCATTGCTGTGCTGGTGAAAGAACACCTAAAGGTGAACGAAATAATGACTGCCAATCCACAAGAAGTTGACATAATAGCACTACTAGAGATCTGCCATGAGGATGATAAACTAATGATCATAAATGCATATAGTCCACCGCCAAGCAGCACATGGTGAAAGGAGGAGCTAGATAGTAAACGAGAAGATCTTATAACAATAATGAGAGAGATCATAGCGAGAGCGGATAACGATAGATCACAACTGTTAATAGTCGGCGGCTTCAACTTGAAATCCATAGACTGGAAAGCACATGAAGCTAAAACAGAAGATTTTTGGACCTGTAGATTTGTAGACCTCATCCTGGAAACATTCTTGTATCAACATGTTAAACAAGCTACAAGGATGAGGGAAGGGGGATGTTCCCGCCATGGTAGATTTGATATTTACCAGGAAGGAGGAAGAGATATTTGACATTCAGTACCTTCCTCCCTTGGGTACAAGTGACCATGTCTTTTTGGGAATAAAGTGTGCAGTGTGTTATAATCTGAAAGAAAATAAGGTTGAAGCAGTTGAAAAACCTAACTTCAGGAGAGGACATTATGGCAACCTTAGTAAATTTTTTAGTGAGTATAATTGGACAGATTTGTTGCTAGGCAAGAAAGTGAATGAGATGTATGTCAAGTTTTGTGAAATATATGATAAAGGCACAAAAAATTTATACCAAAACAGAGATGCAGAACTAGGAAACAGGATTGGTTCAACAGAAATTGCGAGAGGGCCAGAAACCAAAAGACACAAAAATGAAATCAATACAGGAAGAGGCCAAACCCCCAAACATACCAGCGATACAAAGATGTGAGAAACAACTACACGACAGTGAGGAGAGAGGCAGAAAGAAATTTTGAAAAAGGGATTGCAGACAAATGTAAAATAGAACCAGGTCTATTCTATAAATTCATAAACAACAAATTGCAGGTAAAGGATACTATTTAAAGGTTGAAAATGGGAAATAAATTCACGGAAAATTAAAATGAAATGTGTGAAACATTAAACGAAAAGTTCCAAAGTATGTTTGTACAAAATGAAATCTTCAGGGAACCAGACACAATAAGAATTCTAGAGAACAACATAGAACACATAGAGGTGTCTAGAGACAAAGTGGAAAAAATGCTCAAGGAGCTAAGTAAAAACAAAGCAGTTGGTCTAGATGAAGTTTCACCATGGGTTCTGAGAGAATGTGCACCTGAGCTCAGCATTCCACTTAAACAGATTTTTCAGGCATCCCTGTTTACAGGAGTTGTAGCTGATGTGTGGAAAAAGGCTAACATAGTTAAAATCTACAAAAGTGAAAGCAGGGAAGACCCCCTTAATTACAGACCTGTATTATTGACAAGTGTAATAGTCAAAATATTGGAAAAAATAATTAAAACTAAATGGGTAGAACACCTAGAGAAAAAAGATATAATATCAGACAGACAGTATGGTTTTCAATCTGGAAGATCCTGTGTAACAAACTTACTCAGTTTTTATGATCGAGCCACAGAGATTTTACAGGAAAGAGATGGTTGGTTGACTTCATCTATCTGGACCTAAAAAAGGCTTTCGACAGAGTTCCCCATAAGAGGTTGTCTGGAAACTGGAACATATTGGAGGGGTAACAGGTAAGCTTCTAACATGTATGAAAAATTTCCTGACAGAAAAATGAGGGCCATAATCAGAGGCAATGTATCGGATTAGAGGAATGTCACAAGTGGAGTACCACAGGGTTCAGTTCTTGCACCGGTAATGTTCATTGTCTACATAAACGATCTACCAGTGGAAATACAGAATTATATGAACATGTTTGCTGATGATGCTAAGATAATAGGGAAGATAAGAAACCTAGATGATTCTCATGCTTTTCAAGAAGACTTGGACAAAATAAGTATATGGAGCAACACTTGGCAAATGGAATTTATTGTGAATAAATGCCATGTTATGGAATGTGGAATTGGAGAACATAGACCCCACATAACCTATAAATTATGTAAGAAATCTTTAAAGAATTCTGACAAAGAAAGGGATCTAGGGGTGGTTCTAGATAGAAAACTGTCACCTGAGGACCACATTAAGAACATTGTGTGAGGAGCCTATGCTACACTTTCTAACTTCAGAATTGCTTTTAAATTCATGGATGGAGAAATACTAAAGAAATTGTTTACTATTTTTGTTAAACCAAAGCTGGAATATGCAGTGGTTGTATGGTGCCCATATCTTAAGAAGCACATCAACAAACTGGAAAAGGTGCAATGACATGCCACTAAGTGGCTCCCAGAACTGAAGGACAAGAGCTACAAGGAGAGACATTAAATATGCAAAAACTAGAAGATAGAAGAGGCGATATGATCACTACATTCAAAATAGTAACAGGAATCGATAAAATTGATAGGGAAGAATTCCCGAGACCCGGAACTTCAAGAACAAGAGGTCATAGATTTTAAACTAACGAAACAAAGCTGCCAGAGAAATATAAGAAAATTCACTTTTGTAAACAGAGTGGTAGACGGTTGGAACAAGTTAGGTGATAAGGTGGTGGAGGCCTAAACCGTCAGTAATTTCAAAGCGTTATATGACAAAGAGTGCTAGGGAGACAGGACACCACGAGCGTAGCTCTCATCCTGTAACTACACTTAGGTAATTACCTAGTTGTGCTTGCGGGGGTTGAGCTCTGCTTTTTCAGCCCCGCCTCTCAAATGTCAACCAACTGTTACTAACTACTAATTTTTTTCTCACACACACATACCCCCAGGAAGCAGCCTGTAGCAGCTGTCTAACTCCCAGGTACCTATTTACTGCTAGGTAACAGGAGCATCAGGGTGAAGGAAACTGCCCATTTGTTTTCTGCCGGCGCCGGGGTTTGAACCTCGGTCCCTAGGTCCACGATTCTAGAGCACTGTCCAGTCAGCCACCAGCTCCCTGTAAATTAATGTGTGGCTCTTCTCGCATGATAGTATGATAGCTGGAATTCCTAGTGTTGATTTCACTTTGCCTCAGATCTACAAGGTTTTGTTGCAGTTCTTGGTTCAAGGCTGCTTATACGCAATCCAAGGTTATACTGTACTCAATTTCTCCTTTAAAGGCAGATTCTTTAGCATACGCAGTGGTATGTATCATTTTTTTTTTTTTGAGATATATACAAGAGTTGTTACATTCTTGTACAGCCACAGCCACTTCATTATATCATAAGCATAGCTAATGATGTGTATGTTGGGTTTACTAGGCACAGAGTTTAACAGCAAATTCATTCAAATATTAAATGATAAATAAGGTTGGACTGAGGGCACCTCCCTGTGGGGTGCCTAGTTCAAAGTGTCTTGTTACACTCCTACGCCCCTGGAAAAATACAGATGACTTCCTGTTGGATAGTAACCCCTGATCCAACAAAGAAGCCAACCACCAATATTCATTCTTGTAAGCTCATTCAAGATAACATGTCATTTTGCAATATCAAAAGGCAGACTTAAGACCTAGGAAGATGGTATATGACTTTTCAGTGTGCAGGGTAAGAAAGGTGGTGATGCAATAATGCACACTCCTTCCATGCATGAAGCCATATATCTGGGGGGATAGCATGGTTCTTATTCTATGGAGGGGATGGTTTAGGACCATTCTCTAGAATGCTTTGCAAATGCAGCTAGTAAGGGAAATTGGGCAGAAGGCGTTCTTTTGATTGGGTTTGGAAACTGGAATGATTATACTGTTGGTCCAAGAGATAGGAACTTTCCCAGTAACATAGCTCATATTATACAGCTCAAGAAGGGGATTTCCTGGTACTAAATGTAGCAAATGCAATATGTCATAAGTGATACCATCCTCACCGGGGGATGTGGCTTTACCTTTGTTTAGGGCTGAAAGTAACTCAAACTCAGTAAATGGCACGTTGCATTCATCATCCTTGTGGAGCATGAAGTCAACAAGCCTTTCTCGATCACCGTAACCAGCATTTAATCTAAATTGTGTGTCTGGGGGAAGACTATTGAAGCTAGAGGTGGTTGCCCAAGCATCGACTAACTCGTTTGCTCTGTATAGTGTGTGAGGGTGTGACACTTCGCTGATCTTGACATCTTTAATTCCTTAAATATCCTTCTAAGCCTGGCTGAGGAGGGTGTGAGAGTTGAGGCTGTTAATAAAAGTTTCTTAGTTATCTTGCCTGAGCTCTGTCATGTACTCCCTCACCTCAACTAGGGATTTCTGAAAGAGTTTGAGCATTGCTGGCATGCAGGTTTCCGTATATGCAAGTCCAACTCTTCTGGCAATGCATCTCAAAGTATGCAGTTTGGGGTCACCGTTATAAGTATGTTTATTACATTTCATTAAGTTAAAAAATAAAAATAATTTTAAGGTTTCGGTATTTTTTCATAAGTGAAAACACAGCAGAATGCCAAGTTATATTTCATTAGGTAGCTAGGTCTACATGGCACATCTATTTAGGCCTTTGCCTCATATTCTGTGCATCACTAGTTTGACCACACTTGTTTATAATATTATGCTATAGTCATAATGACTAATTGCCTTCTCTATAGTTATCTTACCGAGGCTAGGTAGTATTGGAATATATTTGTTTAGGATAAACAGTGATGCATCCTCTATGTAAACAGTGGCTAGTACTATTCTCAAGTAAGCCTACCTGTTCTCACGGCACAATATAAATATAAATCAGAGAATAGCCAAGATCAGGCAGCGGTACACTGGCTGCGTGCCACCAAACCTAACTTCACTGTGGTGGAGGCTGACTCCATACACAGTTTCAAGTGTAGATATGATAGAGCCCAGTAGGCTCAGGAACCTGTACATCAGTTGATTGACAGTTGAGAGGCGGGACCAAAGAGCCAGAGCTCAACCCCCGCAAGCACAACTAGGTGAGTACGTAACATACACAAGCCAGATCAAACAATAATTAATCTTTAGAGTCATTCAAAGTCATGGAAGGTTGCTAATATGGTCTCAATTTTTAAGAGCAGATAGTTCACTTTCGTCAACCTATCGGCCAAGCTTAATATCTATTGTGGGAAAATTACTTGAATTTTATTTTTTATTATTAAACAATAATTAACCTAACCCAATCTAATACATTAGTTCTGAAGACAACAGTAAATGTTCACTTGATCAACTGAGTGGGTGTCGTACCCCGCCAAAAACACACCGAAACTACGACGTTGGTATAATGTTCGAACAAGTTTTAACACTTCCTAACCAGTTATAACAACCAATATAGCAAGTTGTAACAACATTCTAATACGTCATAAACACGTTAAGCCAAGATGTAACAACTTTATTACAAGTTGTAACAAGCAGAAAATAGAGGGTTTAGGTTTGTGTTTCCAGACACACTCAAAACTTACTTTGCGAACAGGGAAGGCTTCCAGCCTCCAAGGAGCCTCTCCACGATATGGTTGAGGGACTCCTTCAACGCTCGGAGCCTCAACCCCTCCCCAGGCTCCACCCGTAGGCCTAGCTTTGTACCCTCCACCATAGGCTCCACCTGTAGGCCTAGCCTCGCACCCACGTCCAACGTCTCCAGTCTTTCCTCAGACATGTCTACACAAAATACACACACACACTGAGTGCTGGGAAAAGCTCGGTCCCGCTTTGAAGAGGTGGGCCCCAAGAGCTAGAATCCGCAGCTTGGAGAGAGGTAGAAGAACCTTAAAGTTTCCTCAAGGAAGACCTCAGCTGCTCGCAAATTCAAAACAAGGAGACGGCGGCAGGGTTGCCAGGTCTAAAGTGCTCAAAGTAGCGGAGCTGACGGGCTAAAAGTAGCGAATTTGTAATATGGGTTTCAAAGTAATATATTTTGATATATAGAGTACACTACACGATGTTAATGGTTATATTAATATTATTTCTACACATACACACACACACATATATATTTATATGTATGTATTAACACGATGTACTGAACGGGGTGAGAATAACTTGAGCTACCTCATCCCTTTGTGTGTATTTTACCTCAATAAACTTATTTCAATTTCAATTTCACACATATATATATATATAATAGTCCTAGGGACCATTCAGGCTTGTTCGCATATATATATTATACATATATATATATATATATATATATATATATATATATATATATATATATATATATATATATATATATATATATAAGTGTATTTGTACTCATTGACTTTGTGCACCCCTTGAGGGACTTGAAGTAGAGGGGGTAGAAATAGCCATAGCTGCTCTATCCCTATAAGATGTCTTTTTTATTGTCTCAATAAACATACTTGAACTTGAAGTGGACTTTAATGTTTTTTTCGGCATTATCCGTATCCTGATCCCTTTCGAGTGCTATATAGTCGTAATGGCTTGGCGCTTTCACTTGATAGTTCCCCCACGCCCCTGAATAATATTACGAGAGCAGTATTTACGGGCTATTCATGCCCGTGCCACCTCTTGGGTGGCTTAATCTTCATCAATCGAGAGCAGTACGTCCTAACCAGACGTTATATGATGATATCCTGAACAGTTGATAAATAAAAGTAATTGCGGAACTCCAGTTATCTAATACTTATCATAAATGGTATAATACCTTATCATAAGCCAAGGGATTTGTAGATCAGTGTTTAAAGGGAATTCGGAAGTAATAATGATACAGCTGATGCCATCTGTCGGCAGAAGAGAACACTATTAACTGGCAGGTCAATAGTGGCCATAAGATACAGCTTACGCCATCTGTTGACATCAAATTACACTTATAACAAATTACCCCACAAAATACAACTAGCGCCATCTCTTTTTTTTCCAACGCACTATAAATAGCCAAACAGCAACCCATAAGGCGGGTTGTTGGGCTCGGGTAGGAGGTTCCTAGCTCCGCCCACAAGTGGTATGGGGGTGCATAATAAATGATATATCATTGGTAGAAACTCTTTGTTGACATTCACTCAACAGCCAATCGCAGGAAGGGATCAGCTAAAGGCTCCATCCACTTAATAAATCATCTTTATTCAGCACACCAGCTTTGCTTATAACATTCTGCTTCAACTTTAATACACCTAAAAAGTGAAATGTTAAGTATTTAAAAGTATTAATATAGTGATAATTAGATACTGCAGGATGTAACGAGTGTTACAGAAACATGGGCTGGCTACCTGACTTGTGACGTCATCAGTGGGAGTTGCCTCACACAAATAATGATACGCTGCTCTGCCCTCTTATTCGAGTAAATTATTCAGTTAGATGGAGATTTCTGTCAGGTGCAAAACAGAAATTGTTGTTCTTTTTCACAACAACCTTGTTATTGTGCACAAGGACCTATTTCTTAGTTTAAATTTTATTCATAAAAGAGTGTTGGTATTCCCTCCAACAGCCAATCACAGGAAGGTATCTCTGGAAGCTCGGCCTCCTTATGGACTCAGCACATCGCTCTAGCAGCTCATGGCTCGTTGTTTCATCTCTTGTATATACAAACTATGACTTTTTTCGATTACTGTTATAATTAAAAATATGAGATATAAAAGTTTTTACACAAAATGGTTAAATTCTGATCTAATCTGATCTAAAATCTAATATACATATAAACATACACCAATTTATTACCATTCATCCATATGTATAGTCTAGTTTTTTCCTCTCGCCATTACTTGGTGCAATATTTGAAAGTTGTCTATTTATTTATCGATCTATCTATTATCTTGTATTTATATTTACAAGTTTCTGTGCTTGGAAGACAACTCTGCATTGAATTGGGACTAATTTATTAAATAATATTATTTGGTATTAATTAATATTTAAAATTATTATTAATTACAATTATTTATAGCTTAGTTACTTTCATGTAACTCGCAATCGTACATTCTTAACATTAATAGCCCAAATTAGCACATCTTGCTTTTAAATTAGCCCAAAAAGTAGAAAGTAGCGAAATTAAAAATTTAGGAGCGCGGGGCTCTCAAAAGTAGCCCAATTCGCTATTTGTAGCAACACTGGATGGCGGGCTACAACACTCAAAATAATGCATATTTTGAAGATAAAACAATATTAACATTCCCACGATCGTCGTCGCCCCTAACTCAACAACAACAACAATATTAACATGCTGAATTGTAACTCATCTCATTTAGCATTTTTTTTCATTAGTTAATTAACGTGTTTAAAAACGTTATAAACTTTGTATTCGGTCTGTTATTAAATTCAAATATGAGTCGTAGCCCCTAAGCCGGTCCCATTTTTCTATGATCGATGGCCGACCAGTCGGACTCTGCCATATTTTTTTATATGCACTAAATTGATTTAAGTAAAGTAAATTTTATTCAGGAAAGTACATACATAGTTATTTTACATCTATGATACATTCCTTTGACATTACAGGTATAATTAACGACCAGCGACATCTAATTAGATTGATCGATAGTGATCGCTTCCACATAGCTTGCAGCCTGGAATGACCTTATAATTATAATAGTTCATTGTTGTGTCGGGGGACAGGCAGCCAGTGGGTATTCATACACATAAAACCCTAACAACTTTAGAACAATGAACCGTGGATGACCGCACTAATCGAGAACTTTAAACACCATCAGGTGTAAAACATCCCCACCAGGTGTAAAACATCCCCCACCAGGTGTAAAACATCCCCACCAGGTGTAAAACATCCCCCACCAGGTGTAAAACATCCCCACCAGGTATAAAACATCCCCACCAGGTATAAAACATCCCCACCAGATATAAAACATCCCCACCAGGTATAAAACATCCCCACCAAGTGTAAAACATCCCCCACCAGGTGTAAAGTATCCCCACTAGGTGTAAAACATCCCTACCAGGTGTAAAACATCCCCACCAGGTATAAAACATCCCCACCAAGTGTAAAACATCCCCCACCAGGTGTAAAACATCCCCACCAGGCGTAAAACATCCCCACCAGGTATAAAACATCCCCACCAGGTATAAAACATCCCCACCAGGTATAAAACATCCCCACCAGGTATAAAACATCCCCACCAGGTATAAAACATCCCCACCAGGTATAAAACATCCCCACCAAGTGTAAAACATCCCCCACCAGGTGTAAAGTATCCCCACTAGGTGTAAAACATCCCTACCAGGTGTAAAACATCCCCACCAGGTATAAAACATCCCCACCAAGTGTAAAACATCCCCCACCAGGTGTAAAACATCCCCACCAGGTGTAAAACATCCCCACTAGGTATAAAACATCCCCACCAAGTGTAAAACATCCCCACCAAGTGTAAAAGATCCCCCACCAGGTGTAA
This sequence comes from Procambarus clarkii, assembly GCF_040958095.1. Lineage (NCBI taxonomy): Eukaryota > Metazoa > Arthropoda > Malacostraca > Decapoda > Cambaridae > Procambarus > Procambarus clarkii. Next base: position 12,189,066 of record NC_091239.1, on the reverse strand, counting down.
AACATCCCCACCAGGTATAAAACATCCCCACCAAGTGTAAAACATCCCCCACCAGGTGTAAAACATCCCCACCAGGTGTAAAACATCCCCACTAGGTATAAAACATCCCCACCAAGTGTAAAACATCCCCACCAGGTGTAAAATATCCCCACTAGGTTTAAAACATCCCCCACCAGGTATAAAACATCTGTAGCGAGTTAATCTTATACTCGCTCCATTATCTCATTATCTTAATAGGATAACTAATTACAGAAGCTACAATCCTTGCCCCAATTACAGGTAATACTCTTCTCACCTTGTTGGAGGAAGCTGCATGAGGTGTAATCACCATATAAGCAACGATTTGATGAATAGAAGACAGTTCAATTTCCACAGTCAACAATGTAACACTCGGCGTGTACAGTCCTAATCGACCCAAGACGCTACAGCTTCGACACAGAGCAGACAGCAGACTATGACCGCATTGAGCCGCCACGCTCTCGCTCCCCGAGTTCCGACACTCACAATTCTCAATCGAGCCGCCACGCTCTCCCACATAGAGCTCCACGACTCCGGCCACACTCGGCTCTCTGCTCTGCTCCAAGCTTCGTCTCAACGTCTACGACACTGCTGTATCCAGGACTACTAAATAAATATGAAACTCACTAAACACTGTGTATCTAATCAACCCAACAACGTAACATAATCGTACGTTACACATCCCTATCAGGCGTAAAACATCCCCACCAGGAGTAAACCATCCCCAGCAGGTGTAATAAATCCCCAGCAAGTGTAAAATATCCCCACTATGTGTAATAAATCCCCAGCAGGTGTAAAACATCCCCACCAGGTGTAAAACACCCTCCAACATGATGAACCTGACTCACCTGCACGGCTGACGGCTGAGTGGACAGCACTCAGGATTCGCAGTCCTAAGGTTCCGGGTTCGATCCTCGGCAGAGGCAGAGGCAGAAACAAATGGGCAGAGTTTCCTTTACCCTGATGTACCTGTTCACATAGCAGTAAATAGGTACCTGGGAGTTAGACAGCTCCTACGGTCTGCTTCCTGGAGGTGTGTAACAAAATGGAGGCCTGGTCGAGGACCGGGCCGCGGGGACACTAAGCCCAAAATCATCTCAAGATAACACCACAGACCTCCATCTCTTCCAGAACCTTCAGCAACAAGGAAGAAAGGGTATACACAGAAATCACAATAGTGTGATGCATCAAATCGCAGTTGATTAAGGCAGCGTCTAGGATGCTCTCGGACGTAGGTTTGAACCCTCGTCACGGCCCTTGTGGATTTGTTCAAGAAAGGGTATAATTAACTGGGGTCCTTATAGTCATGTAGGGGATCTATGGAAACAAATTTGCGGAGAAACTAGTAGGAGACAGGACGCGTAGGGACCTTGTTGATGTCAACATCCCGGCAAGCACCAGTCAACTGCTGAAAAACGAGAGTTCCAGCTTCGCTCCTGTGCCAGGTATAAGTCCACTACGGGCTCACCATAGCCCGTGCTACCTGGAACTTTTTGTTCCAGGTAGCGAATCTTTAACAACAAAAACAATATCACCCTAGCAATGGTGGGCATCACCTAGTACGAGGATAAGACTGATGTCATATGTAAACAAGTAAATATATAGTCTTTATTCCGATCAATAATTTACATATTATACACAATACGCATCACAAGTATGTTTCTTTACAAACAGGTAAACAATAGAAGGATCACAGAAAATATGTAGCCGACGAGGACAAATAATTCAACTTTTTATGAAATTATAAAACAATGATATAATTTGTAAAAAAATACTGTACTATATTTTACAAAGAGTTTCTATAAATTATAGCATTACAGTAGCCTTTGGAAAAAAAAAGATATCCTCAGTGCCAACACAACGTAGATAACCAACAAAAAATCTAAAATTCAAAATGATCTAAAATTCAAAAAAATCTAAAATTAAAAAAAAATCTAAAATACAACAGCTTTTCTTTTTTTTTGGTTACCGTGCTGGATGAGCTGTCTACTACTATACGCCGCTGACCAAACGAAGCACGATAGCAAACCCACTTTTCCTTCAGCTGAAATAACTACAACCATTCATACATGTATACATACATATATACATAAAGATACAATTTCCTAAACCTCTAAAATCATCAACAAATTTTGTGCAATAATGTTTCAATAACATTTCCATTGATGAATGCAGCATCTTTAGTTGAATGAATGTATTAATCAACTGTATTAGTTACAGTATATCAAAAACACTGGGAAAAATATATAGGATTTTTTGGATCCTATATAGAATACTGTATATAGGAAATCACACTAGCGATATATATCTACGAGAAAATCACTGGAACAGTGTAGGGAATCGAACCCGCATCGTGGGTCACCCCGGACACATGTTTATAGGGATTCGAACCAGCGTCCAGGTTCGCCCCCAGACATGCACCTAGAGGTAAGATGCATGTTTGGAGTGACTCAGGACAGCTGGTTCAATCACTACACTGCTTCAAGCATGTTCTCTGAGGATTTTGTTTCATTACTTTTCATGTAATTAAACTATACAAAACTCGTATACACTAAGTGTTAGCAGGAAATACATATTCTGTGTGTATGTTCAAGAGCCGGTAAAAAATATATGGATATACAATAACTGATTACCAGAAAGGAGTATCTTTCAAAATAAATGAAGTATCATTTATAATATTTTTCTAAGAAAAATATCAACTGGGGTTAGTTTACCTTCAGTAAACTTTTACCTTTACCTGTTTACCTTTAGTAAACTTAACTGTAAAGTTTAACGTTCCCTTAATTGCAAGGGTAAATGATCACTTGAAAAACAAAACGACAATTACAGCATCACAGGGACTCTTCACTTACAAACTTCGTGAACATTTGGTCGTTTAGATTGGGAGAATGAACATTCAGTTCCGAGTGACTAGATGAAAATGGAGGTAGTCATTTTGATTCACTGTTGATTAGCCAATATAGCTTAAGATACAAGTATTTTGCTAATAATCACTGATTGGCTGAGGGACTACTAAGAGTCAACCGATTCATCACTGATTGGCTGAGGGACTACTAACAGTCAACCGATTCATCACTGATTGGCTGAGGGACGTCTCCAGGACGTGAATTTTGGTTACTGGATCAAACGCATTTTTGGACGTGGTCGAGGGGACTCTCTTTAGGGCCCTCTGATTGGTCGAAGCCTGGACCAATAGCATATCAGAACCCCCACCCTGTGGAGTGCCCCCCTGACTGGTCACAGCCTGGACCAATAGCGTGTCAGGATTCCGCCCTGTGGAACGCCTCCGTTTGCTCAAAGCCTGGGCCAATAGCGTGTCAGGACTGCAGGTATTGCTCAGCTCCGCTCAAGACTCCTGAAGAAATAAAAAAGACATTCATAATATCAAAGCCTCAGCAACATCACCCAATTGTTATACAATGTTAATTTTTGTTCTTTCTTATGGAAGAAGGAAGGTACGACAGAAGAAGACAGAAGATACGACAGAAGATACGACAGAAGACATGATGAAAAGACAGAATATACGACAGAAGAAGACAGAAGATACGACAGAAGAAGACAGAAGATACGACAGAAGAAGACAGAAGATACGACAGAAGAAGACAGAAGATACGACAGAAGAAGACAGAAGATACGACAGAAGAAGACAGAAGATAAGACAGAAGAAGGAAGTTGCTACACCATATACTTCCTGCTACCATGGACAGGGAAACCTGTACTTGGTCTTATCTAAGTGACCTTCCCCAGGATGCAACCCACAACAGTTGGCGAACTCCCAGGTACACCATTTATTGCTAGGTGAACAGAGACATCAAGTGAAACGAAACGCGCCCAATCGTTTCTATTCTGTATAGAGGGGGTGGGGGGGGGGAGATTAAACCCGGGTCCTACTATTTGTGCTTGCAGGATCGAGCTGTTAGCTCTTGGACTCCGCCTTTCTAATCAGTTGTTTAATGTACGGACTCACTACCCATTTTCCTAATCCTCAGTTGTTTAATGTACGGACTCACTACCCATTTTCCTAATCATCAGTTGTTTAATGTACGGACTCACTACCCATTTTCCTTTTATCATATTACTACATATATTTATGTTTTACATATCTACTACATATATTTGTCTTACATATCTACTACATATATTTATGTCTTAACACATTCACATGCACACACACATCCCCAGGAAGCAGCCCGTAGCACCTGTCTAACTGTAAGGTACCTATTTTTTTGCTAGGTGAACAGGGCCATCAGGTGAAATAAACTGATGATGATTTGCACATTTCTTCCCCCCCCCCCTCCGTCCCACCCCAAATCCTTACCCTGACCCCTTCCAAGTGCTATATAGTCATAATGGCTTGGCGCTTTCCCCTGATTGTCCCTTCTGTCTTTCCATGGATTTTAATATATGCAAAACTGAACTAGAGTTCAAATTTTAATATGTACTTAAAATTACTTCAAATATTACTGTGAGAGTATCCCCCTCACATTTAAGCTCTGATATATAGGACTCCTTAGTCCTAGTGACTCTAATTTATGAAGACACTTTGGTATGTTGGCACCTTCCCCCCCCCCTACACCGTATATACCCTCCTTTATCCACACCTCTACTGGCACCATCGCGTCTCAGTTCGTTGTTGTGGCTGGCACCTTGCTCGTGTGGGGATAATGGAGAGGTGTTCAAGACGCCCCGCTGCTGATGGTGGTGATGCTGCTATGGTGAAGAGGGAGGTGTATTCGGAACACCTCTCTGGTGGTGATGGTGGTGATAGTGGTGGTGATGATGATGGTGGTGGTGATCCTTGCCCTGCTCCTGCATTATGCTGCTGCCGCTGCTGCTACTGCTGCAGGGGGGTGACGACACCTCCACCCGCAGGACATCTACATCTGGAGGAGAGGAGAATAACAGTGAGCAGAGGTACTAGGAATAGAAGTCACATCAAACACGAGACCGGTTGGTTAACGGATTGTAAAACCTACCTAACCTTACTTAACCGAGCCTAACCTAGCCCAAACCAACCTAGCCTACCCAACTAGGCTAATACATCCTAACATATATATATGTTGACCAAACCACAAACTAGAAAGTGAAGGGACGACTACGTTTCGGTCCGTCCTGGACCATTCTCAAGTCGATTGAGAATGGTCCAGGACGGACCGAAACGTCGTCGTCCCTTCACTTTCTAGTGTGTGGTTTGGTCAACAAATTTCAGCCACGTTATTGTGACTCCTCGTCTGCATATATATATATGGTTTCGACAGTCAGACGAGGTGGTTGTATGATTTGATCACACCTATACCCAGAGATCACACCATATTGCCTCTTCTACCTTTGGGATGGAGCTTAACATTACGTTATTCAGCTTACAGTATTGAAGCGGTATCAGTTCATATATCAGTTCTTAGAAATTATTGCAGCTATACAATAGGCAGCACGATATGATACTGTTCAAGTAAGTTTATTAAGATATTAAATACACTCGAGAAAGATAGAGTAGCTCAGGCTATTTCTACCCTCCAGCCATGCCACTAATTATTGAGGAGGACTACGAGACAGAAGAATAAAACAATGGAGTAGCAGGATGTAAGGAAGACGTCTTCCAACACCTGCAATGTTGGGATTCTTGGTCCAGGGCAGCTGGCCATTGGCTCCTGGAGGCTTCAGCAGCTGCAGTTGCAACAGGTTGGGCGTGTGTTCACAGACCGGCGACGCCACCTGCTTCTCACAGCTTACAGTGGTGGTAGTGGTGGTGGTCTTGTCGCAGGACGCCGCACCCTTGCGGGGCCCCGCTCGACGGTGCTGGTGCAGCAGGAAGGCGCAAATCAACACTGAAGCGAGTATAAATAATCCGTTATTTATAAAATAACAAATTGCATAACAAATCAATTGCATATCGAAGTGCTATACATGCTTGTCACTTTGCAAGAATGTATCAATCACTACAAATTTGTATGTATATAATGCATTGAAACATCGATTGATCATTAGTAATGTGCTTTAGAAATCCATTATAACTTGTATAATACAACAAGTCAAACACCAAACCCTCTGCAGGCGATGAGTCACAATAACGTGGCTAAAGTATGTTGACCAGACCACACACTAGAAGGTTAAGGAACGACGACGTTTCGGTCCGTCCTGGACCATTCTCAAGTCGACTTGAGAATGGTCCAGGACGGACCGAAACGTCGTCTTTCCTTAACCTTCTAGTGTGTGGTCTGGTCAACACCAAACCCTCTAACTGATAGACAAACGATGCCAATTTACTTACGAAAGAGAAAGGTGCAGAAGACAACCAGGGTAACGAGTAGGCCTACAGGCAATTTGAGTGAGGTGGCAGCAGGGTCCGCCAGATGGCAGTGCTGCCCACTGTACCCCCCGGGACAGGCGCACACGTACCCTGCCATATAAATGGTTATGTTATGATCCCGTGATGTACACTTACGGGACTCTTCATGCCCGTGCCACCTCTTGGGTGGCTTAATCTTCATCAATCAATCGAACCTGTGATGGAGATTGATCACAAGAATGTGATATATCTATTAACAAATACTGAAGCCGTAGAGTGGGATCGAACCCGCACATCATAGATCAGTTGGTAGTGCATGTTCCTGAGGCGTCCAAGGACGCAAGTTCGATCCCATTACACGGCATCAACATTTTCTCTTTGAGAGATAACTTATACTAGCGCATGACTAATCTGGTTATGCTATCTTGCTAAAGACATTTCCGTTTCTTTCTGTTTGTTGTGATAATTACTGATATTACTAATTATATATACCCCATTCTGACTTAGTGCATTCTTCTGATAAATACATGTAATTACATTGGCTTTCTAAGTGTTATTCTTCAAGAGAGTATTAAAGGATGATATAATTATGTTCTAATCCAATCTAATCCAAAGTATTTGAACCGATTGGTGCAATCCCCTTCTCGGTGAAGATATATTGAGTATACTCTGCTGCTGGTTAGACCTGCTGCTTGGTTAGGAAACACGTGGCACCACCTTAAGTCTCCAGAGGCTGATAGACCTTAATCAAAACACCAAACGCATACTATGACTAATCCTAACCCAATATACTAATCCCTTGATCACCAGCTAACTTAAATTCTAATATCAATACCCAATCCGGCCCCAGGGTTAGTGCCGTTATTGGCGAGTGGGGCGCCAGGGTGAGTACTGAGGCAGGGTCCAGCTCACCTGGGTGGGTACTGAGACAGGTGCCACTACTGAGGCAGGGTCCAGCTCACCTGGGTGGGTACTGAGACAGGTGCCACCACTGAGGCAGGGTCCAGCTCACCTGGGTGGGTACTGAGACAGGTGCCACCACTGAGGCAGGGTCCAGCTCACCTGGGTGGGTACTGAGGCAGGTGCCACCACTGAGGCAGGGTCTCCACACACACTGGTCCAGTTCCTCACAAGCGTCCCCCTCGTCCGCCAGGACTCTGCCGTCGCCGCACCTGAGGAGAAGAACATCTCGGTACATGGAACTTAGAAACAGCTGTCTAAGATGTGAACTTTCTTGAGGAGATGTAGATACAAGTTTAGAATAGGAGAGCACATATAGAGGAATATTTTTAAGGTCAAACTGTAGAAGCTGTGTGTAGGAGTATGTGGGAGTTGTAGAGAAGCTCCCACATACAGGAGAGGTTCGCATACACACCCACAATGGTAGGATCTCCAGGTGTCGACGCAGGCGAAGGGAGCCCTGCAGGAGACGTTGGTGCAGGTTGAAGGCGCTCCACACCCTCGTTCCACGCCCTTGAAGACGCTGGCTTGGCCCCACGCCGTGCTGTTGACTGCGGGAGGCAGCGGCATCCTTCGCCCAGAGATCCGGAGATCGTCGATGCATCCTGAGGTAAAGACAACAAACAAGTTATGGTACACACAGAACTCACAATAGCGTGATGTATCAAATGAACAAATCCACAAGGGTCGTGACGAGGATTCGAACCTACATCCGAGAGCATCCCAGACGCTGCCTTAACCAGCATCAAGGATGCTGACGATCACTGCCTAATGCATTCCATTTGTCAACCACTCTGACACTAAAAAAGTTCTTTCTAATATCTCTGTTCGTGTGTGTGTGTGTGTGTGTGTGTGTGTGTGTGTGTGTGTGTGTGTGTGTGTGTGTGTGTGTGTGTGTGTGTGTGTGTGTGTGTGTGTGTGTGTGTGTGTGTGTGTGTGTGTGTGTGTGTGTGTGTAAGCCTACCACTCCACAAGTTAACACGCCCTTACCATCGAAGTAGTCACTGTGGACCCTGAAGACGCTAACATCGACAAACTCCGGAGAGCCACCGACGTGAACACCTTCCTGCTTGTCCACCTGCAGGAGCCGACCACCACCCAGCACCAAGGAGGCGTTGTACAGCTCCTCGTCTCCGTCGTCCGCCGTCAGGAGAGTCGCGGTGCCGTACCTGCAGAAGACACCACACCGTCAGTATACTGTCTCACGCTAACGCCAGAAGACAGAAAGATGGATTAGGTTTACATAGAGGAGATAAATGTATAGGTCTATCGCGCGACTTAAACAGGCGTATATACGTCCATCGCGCGACACATATCGATATGTGTCGTGTCTATTGCGCGACACATATCGCGTCAAGAGTCATCTAACGACACATACAGTGATATATATATATATATACATCTAGCGACACATACAGTAGAATAGATCCATCCAGCAATACACACAGTCATAACTGCCACACAGTACTATAATTATTTCCTTATGCTGTTTAAATTTGCATACGAGATCCTCAAAGTACACCTTAAATTCTTTACTGTTAATTCAGTATGCAAATGAACTTGCATGCATATATTTACCTTTATTAAAGACTAATGATGTGTGTTTAGATTTATGACGTCACGGGTGTCGCCTTTGTGATGTTGGAAGCACTGTACAGTGGCTCTTGTGGACTTATTTCAGCCAATAATCGCACACTATGCATGAAAGCTGTCTTGTGATTGGTTGAGCAAGCCTCCAAAAAAATGGTTGGAACTATGACGTCACAGTGACGTCAGAGTAGCGATGACGTTGAGGAGTACATACTTTTCTCAGGTCTTAGACCCTACTCCCATATATGTGTGACAGCAACAAGGTCCCTACCCATCCAGTTGTGCTTGCGGGGGTTGAGCTTCGGCTCTTTGGTCCCGCCTCATATTTTCTGTTCCTGGCGCCCCCTAAAATTGTCAGAAGGGAGAGGCAGGTGTGGACTATTAGGGTGAAAAAAGGGGGTTATTAGGGTGAAGGGTCACAAGGGGATATATATTAGGAGTGCAAGATAGCATGGGAGGGTATATATAAAGGGTAAGGGACCATGGAGGTATTAGTGTGAAGGGGGGGAAGGGAGTACTATGATAAAGGGTGATAGGGAGACGGAGGTAACTAGGGTGCAGGGTGGCTGGCAGAGAAGGTACATCACACATGTCAAACTAAACACCTGACACTGACCAGTACAGGTGTTTTGTTAAGACCTGTAGATGATGTATTGTAATCGAAGTTAATTGGCTCGAATAACAACAGTCTGAGGGATCACAGGGGGGGGGGAGGGGCATGTCAAAACAGACTAGGTAGGGTACATGTCAGCACTCAATTAATGGGTGATAGTAAGTGATCAAATGTGTCGTTTAAAGAAAGAAAGGAGAACAAATCTGATTTTATTTGTTAGGAATCGTTGCAAAAGTGACGCGTTTGTTTTGTTTTATGTTGATGGAGCTTTAGTTGGTGTGTTTGTTTGTTTGTTTGTTTTCTCATACAGTTACCTGCCTCCTTCCTCGGTCTCCCCTGATCTCCCCTGATCTTCCCTGGTCTCCCCTGATCTCCCCTGATCTTCCCTGGTCTCCCCTGATCTTCCCTGATCTCCCCTGATCTTCCCTGATCTCCCCTGATCTCCCCTGATCTTCCCTGGTCTCCCCTGATCTTCCCTGATCTCCCCTGATCTCCCCTGGTCTCCCCTGATCTTCCCTGATCTCCCCTGATCTTCCCTGGTCTCCCCTGATCTCCCCTGGTCTCCCCTGATCTCCCCTGATCTCCCCTGATCTTCCCTGGTCTCCCCTGATCTCCCCTGATCTCCCCTGGTCTCCCCTGGTCTCCCCTGATCTCCCCTGATCTCCCCTGGTCTCCCCTGATCTCCCCTGGTCTCCCCTGATCTCCCCTGATCTTCCCTGGTCTCCTCTGAACTTCCCTGGCACCAAGTAATTTAGTACAATCAAGATCAATTAAGCAGAGAACAGGCCTCACTTTCACAGAGTTTACGGGAATAATTTAAGGTCATAAATGATTTAGAACACTAAGTGAAATACCAGTGTCTCTCTAGCAGGAACGTAGGCCTACTTCACACCAAGAGCCAGTTTCTTGAGCAGAGCAGTATAGGCCTACCTGACACCAGGAGCCAGTTTCTTGAGCAGAGCAGTATAGGCCTACCTGACACCAGGAGCCAGTTTCTTGAGCAGAGCAGTATAGGCCTACCTCACACCAGGAGCCAGTTTCTTGAGCAGAGCAGTATAGGCCTACCTGACAGCGGTGAGAGAGTGCCAGCGACCGTCGGTGAGGGAGGCTTTGGAGAGGCACAGCTGGGTAGAGGCCGCAGCTGGTTGAGTCTGGACCAGCTGCTTGAGAATGACACACACGCGGCCCTCCACCAGCTGCAGGGACCAGCTGTCCCGTCCATGTTGGGACGACAGCATCACCAGCTGGCCGCTCCTCCTCCGCGTCCGCACTCTGTAACCAGCTGAAGAGTTAGGTGGTGAGAGAGAGAGAGAGAGAGAGAGAGAGAGAGAGAGAGAGAGAGAGAGAGAGAGAGAGAGAGAGAGAGAGAGAGAGAGAGAGAGAGAGAGAGAGAGAGAGACGTATAATCACAACATCTTAACTAGCCACAAAGAAGAGGGCCTCACCTGAGGGAGACGGCGGTGGTGTAGGCCAGAGGGGTGAAAGAGAGAGCCAGCTTGACGTAACTGTTGAGGAGGAAGGTTGTGGGCGTGGTGGGCGTGCCACACCCTGCCCCCGCCCACCCTAGTTGGCACTCACACCGTAACGACCCCGGCGACCCATGGCACCTGCCGGGAACACCCTCTAATGAGCCAATTATGTTGTTAGCCTTGGCTTTTCCGCAAGGTTACTATACCAGTCTCAGCTTCAGTATTTATAATACATTTGAGAGAGAGAGAGAGAGAGAGAGAGAGAGAGAGAGAGAGAGAGAGAGAGAGAGAGAGAGAGAGAGAGAGAGAGAGAGAGAGAGAGAGAGAGAGAGAGAGAGAGAGAGAGAGAGAGAGAGAGAGAGAGAGAGAGAGAGAGAGAGAGACAGAGAGAGAGACAGAGAGAGAGAGACAGAGAGAGAGAGACAGAGAGAGAGAGAGAGAGAGAGACAGAGAGAGAGAGACAGAGAGAGAGAGACAGAGAGAGAGAGAGAGAGAGAGAGAGAGAGAGAGAGAGAGAGAGAGAGAGAGAGAGAGAGAGAGAGAGAGAGAGAGAGAGAGAGAGAGAGAGAGGGAGAGAGAGAGAGAGAGAGAGAGAGAGAGAGAGAGAGAGAGAGAGAGAGAGAGAGAGAGAGAGAGAGAGAGAGAGAGAGAGAGAGAGAGAGGGAGAGAGAGATATCCCTCAACATACAACATCTGAACACAGCTTAGTAGCCATGTGATAACACTCACCTACCATGGAGGCCACAGTGGAGGCCACTGGAGGTACAATCAGCCTCCAAACACCCAGGGGCGCTGCCCTGACTAAGCACTCCTCCTCCAAGATCAACCAGCTGACGAATAATCAATTAATCAATCACTTAAACTAGTCAATTAATCAACTCTTAGTCAATTATCATATCAAATAACACTATCAAATAAATAAATCACACACTACATATATGGACCAATGGATTAAAACTTGGTTAATCCGGGCTTTTGGCAACAATTACGTCGGCCTTAACGGCAAGTCCAACAATCATTGCTATCTCACCTGGACGTCAGTAACAAGGATTCAACGCCCAAATCAATAGATATTGTGAGATATTCTGATTGGCTCCCGCACAATTGGTTATAAAGATTGGCCAATATCCGAACAGGTGGGTACAATCACACTTAATTGTTTATTTGTTCGTACGTATGTAATGGAGTGCTGTAACTGACTGTAACCCGCTTTTCCATAACTGGATGGACTCTATATATATAATTTCAGATCGAGATGGGGAACATTCATTTTTATGATCATAGCTCCTGTTTAATGACCATTGTGAGGTTACTGTGATCAAATTACAGTGAGATTATTGTTAATAAAAAAAAATCTATGCTTTCGGAGTTATAATGGCATTCAGAAGTTAAAGTAACTGAGTATGTGCGTAATCTTACTACCTTAAGTATACTCTATGGTATACTTAAGTTACACTGAGGGGGTACACCTCTCAGAGTATATAGCCTGAATTTACCTGAGGACAACTATCTCTCTAGTGGCCTTGAAGAGAACGGGAAACAGGCGGATAATATCCGAGAATCGATGAGAGAAAACGGATGATATCTGAGAAAATGTAGCTATAACTACGCCAGTCCATCAATATAGAATATCTCACCTCACCGTTGACTCTGAGGTTCCTGATACAACCGTGCAGGTGTGGCGGGTGTAGGGGTGACGGGTGGTTGTGTAGGTGGGCCACTCCGCCTACCTGCAGCGGCCCACCTGTGTTGAGGACCCGGGCCGCTCCGGGGAGGGTGGAGACCGAGCGACAGGTGTGGGCTTCGGGCGGAGACGGCTGGGTTGGGAGATCGAGGGTGGCCGCATGCGGGTCTTCGATGCTGGCGCCCGAGCACAGGTCCACCATCAGCTCCACCTGCTGGAGTAGGTTACACGAGGTGAGGCCGAGGCCTGGGGCGGTGTTTAGCACGTAGCAATGCTCGAAAAAGCAGTAATGACGGAGAGGTTACAATTACATAATACCTGGTTGATGGGGTTCTGGGAGTTCTCCTACTCCCCAAGCCCGGCCCAAGGCCAGGCTTGACTTGTGAGAGTTTGGTCCACCAGGCTGTTGCTTGATCGTGAGGTGGCTTCATGATCAAGACCCCCATAGTTCTTGTAACGAAGCAAGGCAACCCGTAGGTTAAGTAATAATTGTAAATAAGAAACATAAGATGCTTATCTTAACATACTAAGAAGGTTAGGTGAGGTCGGTGTTTTCTATGAAGCTTTTCAAGGTAAACTAAAATATTCACAATCAATTAGTATGTCACATATGCACTTATTAAATAAGCCAATATTGACTATAAGCAAGTGCGAGAACGGGTTGCAACGTTACAGCGATGAAGTAGTTACACTGTATTCCCTACAAAATCCCACCCATCCCTGTAACGTAATCCAAATATTCAAGTTACAGTGTTTATGACGTAGTTTGATTACATACGTTAGTATGTAATGAAGAATTTCATAGTGCTAAAAAATAAGTTGACTGAATTATACTGTATTCTTGTAAAGCAAGTTATAGACGAATGTTGATTACAGGTACAGTTACAGTATTGAGGCAGCTGTAACGGCTGTAATTTGTCTCACTTACACATTTTACTTAATGAAGTTTGGCGGGAAGGGGAATTATGAAGAGAAAGCACCAAGCCATTACGACTATATAGCACTGGGTAGGGGTCAGGATAAGGATTTGGGGTGGGACGGAGGGAAGGAATGGTGCCCAACCACTTGGACGGTCGGGGATTGAACTTCGACCTGTATGAAGCGAGACCGTCGTTCTACCGTCCAGTCCAAGTGGTTGGGCGGAGTTTGACGGGAGATGATATTGTCATGTCACGTGGAGACTTTACCTGATGTGTCACCTGGAAGCTTTACCTCATGTGTCACCTGGAAGCTTTACCTCATGTGTCACCTGGAAGCTTTACCTCATGTGTCACCTGGAAGCTTTACCTCATGTGTCACCTGGAAGCTTTACCTCATGTGTCACCTGGAAGCTTTACCTCATGTGTCACCTGGAAGCTTTACCTCATGTGTCACCTGGAAGCTTTACCTCATGTGTCACCTGGAAGCTTTACCTCATGTGTCACCTGGAAGCTTTACCTCATGTGTCACCTGGAAGCTTTACCTCATGTGTCACCTGGAAGCTTTACCTCATGTGTCACCTGGAAGCTTTACCTCATGTGTCACCTGGAAGCTTTACCTCATGTGTCACCTGGAAGCTTTACCTCATGTGTCACCTGGAAGCTTTACCTCATGTGTCACCTGGAAGCTTTACCTCATGTGTCACCTGGAAGCTTTACCTCATGTGTCACCTGGAAGCTTTACCTCATGTGTCACCTGGAAGCTTTACCTCATGTGTCACCTGGAAGCTTTACCTCATGTGTCACCTGGAAGCTTTACCTCATGTGTCACCTGGAAGCTTTACCTCATGTGTCACCTGGAAGCTTTACCTCATGTGTCACCTGGAAGCTTTACCTCATGTGTCACCTGGAAGCTTTACCTCATGTGTCACCTGGAAGCTTTACCTCATGTGTCACCTGGAAGCTTTACCTCATGTGTCACCTGGAAGCTTTACCTCATGTGTCACCTGGAAGCTTTACCTCATGTGTCACCTGGAAGCTTTACCTCATGTGTCACCTGGAGCCTTTACCTCATGTGTCACCTGGAAGCTTTACCTCATGTGTCACCTGGAAGCTTTACCTCATCGTCCCACCTGACGTCGATCCTGTGCCAGCTGTTGTCGGCGACGGTGTCGGAGGCGTTGAGGACTAGGGTGACAGGTCCCTCGCCCAGGTCCAACACCAGCACCGGGCGACCCTGACGCAGCTCCAGCAGGAACACATCACTCACGGGCCCTACTTTAGTCGCCAGGACTCCCTTGTCGAGCGGCTCTGGCCCCGAGTATAGCAGTGTGGCCCCCTCGGCTGCGGCGAGGACTTCAAGACTCACGTGGACCTTCGGACAAGGCGGGATGGGTGGTACCCACGCCCACCCACCTAATGGGGTGGCCACGCCGCCCATTTCGTCTTCGGCATTTCGGCCACCCTCGCCGCCTTCGAAGTGCCTTGTGAGCACCTTGCAGCGGGAGCCCCAGGTGTGTTGGGGACACACACACCTGTCAAGAACAGATATTGTCAGTGGCAGGTGTTTCGTTTGAGTTTGCGACCATATAAACGTGTAAATGTCTTATCTACACACACACACCCGCTCAAACTCACCTCGTGCCTGTGGAGGTTGGTACACACCTGCCGCCGTTGAGGCAGGTGTGTGGGGTGCAGGTGGGGTGTGGGGCAGGCCTCGAGTCCCCACACCCACACCGCCCACGGGTCGTAATTCTGGGCCCCACCACGGCTGAGGTATTGGCATCCACCACGCTGAACCCGCCTCCCACACCCACCCAGCACCCGCCCACACACCGGCCGCCCGTGTGGGTGGACCCGTTGGCCAGGTCGTGGGCGGCCTCCTCATCACCACAGCCCACCACGCCCACATCCCTGACGGCGACGCCTATCGCTTTGCTCAACTGATCAGAGGATGATTACATTCTATCAGATAAAAATGATTAAAAACTGACTATAGACGAGTATATAATTGATCAAAAGAGAATGATTATATCTGATCATAAAGAATGATTACAAGCACTTAAATCACCTGTTAACCATCCCTTCTATAAGCTAACAACCGAACAATGCAATTAAAAGACAAATTACTAAACAATGAATTAATTTGATCATGTTTCTCATGTCAATTTTAAATGAAATTAAGCTTCTTGGGCATGACAAAAAAAATATGCAAATTTCTACTTTGTCATAAATTATTAATTATTTAATAATTTATAAATTATCGTAGTTATTATATAGTATTTGGAACTTACCTCAGTTCTACGATATATCAGAATCTGACTAAAATTCAACATGCCGTTAGAAGAGAGCCAGACACGAGTCCAGGGCGTGGGCGTGGGCGTGGGTCCCAGAGGCTCCACCGACACCGCCCGCACGCCCACGCCCTCTCCAGCCTCCGCCCACGCCTCTACTGTGGTCACTAGGCGCGTCAAAATTGACGTACCTTCCTGGATGTGAAATAGATTGATGTAATGTATATATTACTGCGTTCTCTCACTCTCCGTTTTCTATAACTGTTTATCTATATCGCTATACATAGCTATATATTTATTTATAACAATCTATTTCTGTATATGTATATTTATATGTATCTATATCTCAATATGTCTATCTCTCACCCCTCGCTCTCTGTCTCTCTGTCTCTGTCTCTCTCTCTCTCTCTCTCTCTCTCTCTCTCTCTCTCTCTCTCTCTCTCTCTCTCTCTCTCTCTCTCTCTCTCTCTCTCTCTCTCTCTCTCTCTCTCTCTCTCTCTCTCTCTCCCTCTCTCTCTCTCTCTCTCTCTCTCTCTCTCTCTCTCTCTCTCTCTCTCTCTCTCTCTCTCTCTCTCTCTCTCTCTCTCTCTCTCTCTCTCTCTCTCTCTCTCTCTCTCTCTCTCTCTCTCTCTCTCTCTCTCTCTCTCTCTCTCTCTCTCTCTCTCTCTCTCTCTCTCTCTCACCTCTTGCGTCACGACGCGGTAGGTGTCAGCCAATAGGGTGACGGGGATGGCGTCGATGACGTCACGGAGGCCGACGGATGTGACGTAGACGGTGACGTTGGCTTCCACGTCAGAGATGCCATGAGTGACGTCACTCACCCTGAACCCCAACTCGTATCTGAAAGTAACAAAGAAAAACAAAAATTAAAAATCTGACTAAAAAAAAGATGAATAAAAGTAATCAACGAATCAATAAACTCAAAATCAGATTAGAAAATGACAATTTAGATGTTTAATTTCGGGTTTCAATCTTTTTAATGGGTGTTGAGAATTCAGGGACGAGGGTTCGAGTCCATTGCAATGACTCGATATTTTTTTTTTTTTGCTCCATAGTGTTACCTGTTTAAGAGTGTTCAGTTTAAACGGTGTGTTTTGTTTGACCTTGAAATACCTGTCAATTAAAGCCATCTGTCACCTTAAGTACTGAATTAGTCACCTTCACTTACCGTCTATCACCCAACCACTTGGATTGGACGGTAGAACACCGGTCCTCGCTTCATGCAGGTCGGCGTTCAATCCCCCCGACCGTCCACAAGTGGTTAGCCACCATTCCTTTCCCTCCGTCCCATCCCAAATCCTTATCCTGACCCAGTGCTATATAGTCGTAATGGCTTGGTGCTTTCCCCCTGATAGTTCCGTCCACTTACCGTCCATCAGGGGTGGTGGGGGACATAGACAGGTGTCCGGAGGCGGCGCTGACGGAGAACAGAGGCTCCTGGACCCTCCAGGAGTACGTCTTCTGCGACGCGTCCCAATCGTCGGGGTCCTTGACGTACACCCTCCCCAGGGGCACTGGCTCCCCCTGCGTCTCCTGGGGGGCAGGGGAGAGGGAGAGAGAGAGAGAGAGAGAGAGAGAGAGAGAGAGAGAGAGAGAGAGAGAGAGAGAGAGAGAGAGAGAGAGAGAGAGAGAGAGAGAGAGAGAGAGAGAGAGAGAAAGAGAGAGAGAGAGAGAGAGAGAGAGAGAGAGAGAGAGAGAGAGAGAGAGAGAGAGAGAGAGAGAGAGAGAGAGAGAGAGAGAGAGAGAGAGAGAGAGAGAGAGAGAGAGAGAGAGAGAGAGAGAGAGAGAGAGAGAGAGAGAGAATAAAGAGTAATAAAAACCATTCAGAAAAGAAGTACATTTTCCTGTTTTTCTCAGTAAGACAGTAATGAATGGCTTTGTTTGCGTTCGCCCTTAAACACACACACACACACACACACACACACACACACACACACACACACACACACACACACACACACACACACACACACACACACTTTAAATCTCTATATCTTAAATTTAAAATCATCTTTACAATGAGAAATCTTTGATAAAAATAAGAGATCTAGGAGTGGTTCTAGATAGAAAACTATCACCTGAGGACCACATAAAGAATATTGTGCGAGGAGCCTATGCCACGCTTTCTAACTTCAGAATTGTTTTTAAATACATGGATGGCGATATACTAAAGAAATTGTTCATGACTTTTGTTACGCCAAAGTTAGAATATACAGCGGTTGTGTGGTGCCCATATCTTAAGAAGCACATCAACAAACTGGAAAAGGTTCAAAGACATACTACTAAGTGGCTCCCAGAACTGAAGGGCAAGAGCTACGAGGAGAAGTTAGAGGCATTAAATATGCAAAAATAATTTATAAATTATTTTATAATTTATACACACACACAGTGTGTGTGTGTGTGTGTGTGTGTGTGTGTGTGTGTGTGTGTGTGTGTGTGTGTGTGTGTGTGTGTGTGTGGAACAAAAAGTTAGTTAATAGTTAGTAACAGTTGATTGACTGACAGTTGAGAGGCGGGCCGAAAGAGCAGAGTTCAACCCCCGCAAGCACAACTAGGTGAATATAACTAGGTGAATACACACACACACACACACACACACACACACACACACACACACACACACACACACACACACACACACACACACACACACACACACACACACATTTACCTACAAAGTTCCCTCAGAGAATGCAGTCCATGTCATCCCTTTATTTCTCCAGTCCTTTATCATCAAATTGCCACCAATCGTACTCTCTTTCCCGCCTCAACCGCAGGAAGAGACTCACAGCAATTCAGTGAGAAACTCCCCCCCCCAAAAAAGAGGTCTCATTCGTATTCGTTTTGTCCATCCATAGGGGGCCTGACGGCTGAGTGGATAGGGCCCGGGATTCGTAGTCCACTTTCACTCTGTCTATGTCTCATCCTGACTAACCTGGAGAGTGTAGACAGTGACCGTCTTGGCAGCGGGCGTCATGGGGTTGTCATTGAGGTCACCGACGTGGACAGTAAATGTGACGGTGGCAGACAGAGGCGGCCACCCGGCGTCTGCCACCACTAGAGGCACCAGCAATATCCGTCTCTCTTCCCTGTCCAACCCCGTCCGGGTCCACACCACGCCGACGCCCCGTCCCTCGTCCCCGTCTGCTGGACAGGAAACAGAAGTATTTTAGATCTTGCTAACATGTTTACTCGCGCCCGAGATGTGTTAGAAACTCCCCAGACAGGCTCTGTCTGCCAACAATAAGACTCCGCAGACAGCCTCTGTCTGACTCCGCAGACAGCTCTCATTACATCCGTCAGACATCATCAAAACATCACCTGTCACTCACCCAATGTTTACATTCTAATCTTAACTATGTCCCGAACACG
The DNA here is from genome assembly GCF_040958095.1 of Procambarus clarkii. NCBI lineage: Eukaryota > Metazoa > Arthropoda > Malacostraca > Decapoda > Cambaridae > Procambarus > Procambarus clarkii. The sequence continues at coordinate 12,169,863 of NC_091239.1, read as the reverse complement.
TTCAAGTCAAAACATCACCTATCACCTATCACTCACCCAATGTTTACATTCTAATCTTAACTATGTACCGAACACGTTCAAGTCGTGAGGCCAACACGTGTTTCACACGTGTTTAGGTTTGAATCCCTCTGATGCGCCCTTCACAGAAAACGATTCCCTGATGAACCCTAATCTGTAACCGTTCTGTTGTTATTGTGGCGGGAAAACAGACGAGCGATGGCTTGCGGATAGTATTTCAACAAGGGATCCAAAGTTGGGATAGGTTTGGAAGCTCTCGGGATGCCATTCACAATCCCGAGTGAGACGCGCGGCCAATTGCATTCAGATAACTATAGTGTATGTAAAAAAACAAGGACAACAAATACAAGATATTTACGTTCTCAAAAGGACGAGGCTTTTATGTATTTGGTTTCAGATTTGTTTTGAAATTGGTTTTGGATTTGTATAAATCATTCGTTTCCTTTCCATTATACTGTATATATATATATATATATATATATATATATATATATATATATATATATATATATATATATATATATATATATATATATATATATATTTATATATATATATATATATATATATAGAGAGAGAGAGAGAGAGAGAGAGAGAGAGAGAGAGAGAGAGAGAGAGAGAGAGAGAGAGAGAGAGAGAGAGAGAGAGAGAGAGAGAGAGAGAGAGAGAGAGAGAGAGAGAGAGAGAGAGAGAGAGAGAGAGAGAGAGAGAGAGAGAGAGAGAGAGAGAGAGAGAGAGAGAGAGAGAGAGAGAGAGAGAGAGACAGAGAGAAAAGATAAGGCCTAAGATAATACATATAAGTACTACACTAAGCTTAGGAATGTCCAAGTTTTATTCATGGACTATATAATAGTACATATGAACTTATGGTGGTCCAAAAGTACATAATGATTCTCTAGTCTACATTACTAACATTTCAGGACATATATGTATTTTCATTATTCTATATTCATTAGTATATGTATTCACAGTAAGGCTCTATGGAACTATGTCATATTTAAACAAAGAATTTCCACACCTTTACAACATTCATCAAAGTACAAAGTTTCTGTATAATTTAAAAGAATGAAAATGCTGTGTAAAACAATTTCATAATTTGTAAACACATTCTGACAAAATATTGTTATGGAGTCGAGTATTTTAATCTCCACTAAAGCTGAATAGATTTGTCCACAAATTTTTAATTTATAAACAAAAATATATGTGAATCATTACTACTGACTATCTTATTTTGAACAAGTTTTTAAAAATATTATTGAGTAAACAGCTGTTACATATATTGAATAGTTTTTTAAAGTTATGAAATTAGTGTAAATGTAAGTAAATAAATAATGTAAATGTCGAAATCAGCCTGGATGACTATCTTATGTTATTAAGGAGCTAAAACACACTATTAAGGGACCTATAGACATCACAACTCTGGAGAGGAGAGAGGAAACATAAGGAACATGATCGCAACATACAAGATACTGACGAGAACTGACAACAGGTGAACAAGGACAGCCTCTCCTCAAGTACTGTAGAACAGAAAAACCAAAAGTTTTTATTTTTTTATTTTTTTTTTTATTTTTTTCTACCACAGACGTGGCCACACATTTACAATGCTAACCAGCATATATACATAGTAAACAAACACCTTTAGTGTGATGTACGATAACACACAAAAAAGACCCTGACAACTCACCCTTATCTAGGGTGACGGTGACGCTGGCGACGACGTGACGTGGTGCCCTGGGGTCAAGGGTCACGGTGAAGGGAGGCCCGTGACCCTGGCTCCAGTCGTCGGGGTCACCGAGCTTGACCCGAGCCACCACCTGCGCCTCGCCGTGCTCCTCCACCTGCGCCTCCCGGGGCTCGGCCAGGAACGGCGGGTTGTCGTTCACGTCCGTCACGGTCACCTGCGTGGAGTACAATCGAGGTCAGAGGTCACATGAGGTGGTACAGAGGTCAGGAAAGGTCACATGAGGTGGTACAGAGGTCAGGAAAGGTCACATGAGGTGGTACAGAGGTCAGGAAAGGTCACATGAGGTGGTACAAAGGTCAGGAAAGGTCACAAGAGGCGGTACAGAGGCCAGGAAAGGTCACAAGAGGCGGTACAGAGGTCAGGAAAGGTCACAAGAGGCGGTACAGAGGTCAGGAAAGGTCACAAGAGGCGATACAAAGGTCAGGAAAGGTCACAAGAGGCGGTACAGAGGTCAGGAAAGGTCACAAGAGGCGGTACAAAGGTCAGGAAAGGTCACAAGAGGCGGTACAAAGGTCAGGAAAGGTCACAAGAGGCGGTACAAAGGTCAGGAAGGGTCACATGAGGTGGTACAGAGGTCAGGAAAGGTCACAAGAGGCGGTACAAAGGTCAGGAAGGGTCACAAGAGGCGGTACAGAGGTAAGGAAAGGTCCCAAGAAGCGGTACAGAGGTCAGGAAAGGTCCCAAGAAGCGGTACAGAGGTCAGGAAAGGTCACAAGAGGCGGTACAAAGGTCAGGAAAGGTCACAAGAGGCGGTACAGAGGAAGGCCTCTCACAAAGTGCCTTTTTAGCCCATACAATGCAGCTCTATTCCTTTTCCAATGACTCTCCCCTCACCTTTCACCCATACAATTGAGCTGGTTGGCAGAGGGGATGTTCTGGCTTCTTGCAAGGTCGGGGCTCGATCCCCCGATGACCCACGTGGTTGGACATCGTTCCTTCGCTCTGAACTCATATCCCAGCTCCTTAATTGTCCTCAAGTCACCCCCCAAGTGGTACTTAAGTCATGCTGGCTTACCAGTTTCCCCTGGCAATTATTTGGCAAAGTTTTGCAATTACGGTAGCCAGAGGTGGACCACACACGCACACACACGCACACGCACGCACACACACACACACACACACACACACACACACACACACACACACACACACACACACACACACACACACACACACACACAGAGCCACAGAGACGTTAGAAAGAATTTTTTCAGTGTCAGAGTAGTTAATAAATGGAATGCATTAGGCAGTGATGTGGTGGAGGCTGACTCCACACACAGTTTCAAATGTAGATATGATAGAGCCCAGTAGGCTCAGGAATCTGTACACCAGTTGATTGACGGTTGAGAGGCGGGACCAAAGAGCCGGGGCGGGAAACGGTGGTAATTGCCCAGTGCTACCTTTGCTTAGCTTAGTTCACTCTACGTGTGGGGGCAAGAACTGGCAGGCCTTCCCAGTACTAAACACCACCACCAGTTCACCTAGTTCACATTCACTCCCAAAAAATCTACCACTTACGGGGCTATTCATGCCCGTACCACCTCTTGGATGGCTTAACCTTCACCAATCAATCATCACCTAGTTGCCGTCTCTGTCTCTGTTGCAAGAGACCATGAGGATGCATCAACTCGAAGTTTGCAGTTCCCAAGCTGTGAACACGCGGGAACATGCCAGATCCAATGCAGGCTTGCTGAAGGGAACTATAAGGATTGAACGCCGACCTGCATGAAGCGAGACCATCGCTCTACCGTCCAGCCCTAGTGGTTGGACTCCACCGCAACGCCATGCAAAGTTGCGCACTTCAATCACTACGATATGTGCTTGCACGAGGCTCTAGATAGCTCCCAAACCTATCAGGTTCTATGTTCGATCTCTGAGGTCTCCTCCCCCCCCCCCGAGCCTGTAATCTCAGCTGGTGTGATCACCTGGGCTCCCTCGCTATCACAACCATAGACAGTATTGAGGAATATCCTCACATTGCTCCAGCAGCAGAGGCTATCCGACCTTCCTTTGTTTTGGGAATAATGCATCGCCAACAATACGTCTCTGGTGTTATACTCTCTAACACACAAGCCGCGGCAACACCCAACATGAAAGCCAGTATAACCAAGCCAGTGTATAACCAAGGACCCATGACTACAACTCGACCCACTGCGCCCCCAAAAAGGCGCCAAAAATGTCCAAGCGTCAGATCCTGCTTGACAGAAATTCATCCTTCGTCATCCACTCTTTTTAAATTATTGCATCGGTGTGTTGTATTGCAAATTTCAAACCCATATATACTTTAAAAAGTAACATTTAAAAGAAAAAACACTTCGGTTGAAATGATACAGAAGAGTTTATGGCTTGTGAATGAACCAGTCGCCATTCCTACCTCACTTTTATTACAGTTTACGCCTCATATTTCTTTTATCCAAGTTTTCCAATTCATCTCAAAATAAAAGTCGAGAAAGTTGTAGAGAACTTCATAGAGATATAGTGTGTTACAGTGTGAGAAATACAGTGTATACGGTGGTCCCGGTACTCACAGAGGTCCCGGTACTCACAGTGAGGGTGGCTGTTGTGGTCCTGGGCGGGCGGCCACCGTCCACCGCCCACACCAGTACCGTGTGGGCGGCCGCTGTCTCTCGGTCCACCCCGCCCACCAGCCTCACCGCCCCGGACCCGTCCACCCCGAACTGTCTGCCGGGGTCGCTGCCGGAGGCGACGCTGTAGTAGACGGCGCCCTGCCCGTCCTGTAACCACACCGGAGAAAGAATAAATACACTCCTGTTTCCGTAATTCCAGTTTGACAGCGGGATATGCTGCTTCTGGAAACTTTCCCTATTAAGTCTACTCATAGCCCAGTCGCTCGAGCTTCGGGCTTCACACACACACACAACATGGGGTCCAGGGTTCGAGTCCCACACAGCTCAGGTGAATGGAAGGGTGTAAGGGATATATGACATTGCAGAAGGCCTATTGCATCGTGCAAGGCAGCTCCTCCTAATGGCTGCTATTGACAGGGAGATAAACGGTATCTCTACTAGCGATAAATATAGGACTTACTCCGTCAGGATCGCGGGCGGTGAAGGTGGTCAGCAGAGTCCCTGGAGGGGTGTCCTCAGGCAGGGTCAAATGGGCGTGGTCGTCCTCTATGATAGGGTCGTTATCGTTGATATCTTCCAGGACGACTGTGACTCGCGCCTCCGCAGAGTGACTCCTTACACCACCCGCCACCTGCTGGATGGCGTCCCTCATCAATATATACTCTATTAATTCAATTCGAAACGGTTCAATTATTATCATTAATCAATGAGAACCATTCAGTTATTATCTAAGAAATAATTGTTTTAACTGGTGTTCAGTTATAATCTTGAAGTCTTAACAAAAACTATGTTACAACTAGCACAATTTATAACTTCTGGAGGGTTATTAAGGCCTATTGACCTCTGGAGGGTTATTAAGGCCTATCAACCTCTGGAGGGTATTAAGGCCTATTGACCTCTGGAGGGTTATTAAGGCCTATTGACCTCTGGAGGGTTATTAAGGCCTATTGACCTCTGGAGGGTTATTAAGGCCTATTGACCTCTGGAGGGTTATTAAGGCCTATCAACCTCTGGAGGGTTATTAAGGCCTATCAACCTCTGGAGGGTTATTAAGGCCTATTGACCTCTGGAGGGTTATTAAGGCCTATCAACCTCTGGAGGGTTATTAAGGCCTATTGACCTCTGGAGGGTTATTAAGGCCTATTGACCTCTGGAGGGTTATTAAGGCCTATCAACCTCTGGAGGGTTATTAAGACCTATTGGCCTCTGGAGGGTTATTAAGACCTATTGACCTCTGGAGGGTTATTAAGACCTACTGACCTCTGAAGGGTTATTAAGACCTATTGACCTCTGGAGGGTTATTAAGACCTATTGACCTCTGGAGGGTTATTAAGACCTATCAACCTCTGGAGGGTTATTAAGACCTACCAACCTCTGGAGGGTTATTAAGACCTATCAACCTCTGGAGGGTTATTAAGACCAATCAACCTCTGGAGGGTTATTAAGACCTATCAACCTCTGGAGGGTTATTAAGACCTACCAACCTCTGGAGGGTTATTAAGACCTACCAACCTCTGGAGGGTTATTAAGGTCTATCAACCTCTGAAGGGTTATTAAGGCCTATCAACCTCTGGATGGGTATTAAGGCCTATCAACCTCTGGAGGGTTATTAAGACCTATCAACCTCTGGAGAGTTATTAAGACCTATCAACCTCTGGAGAGTTATTAAGGCCTATCAACCTCTGGATGGGTATTAAGGCCTATCAACCTCTGGAGGGTTATTAAGGCCTACCAACCTCCGGAGGGTTATTAAGACCTATCAACCTCTGGAGGGTTATTAAGACCTATCAACCTCTGGAGGGTTATTAAGACCTATCAACCTCTGGAGGGTTATTAAGACCTATCAACCTCTGGAGGGTTATTAAGACCTATCAACCTCTGGAGGGTTATTAAGACCTACCAACCTCTGGAGGGTTATTAAGACCACCACAACACCTTACCGACCATCCACCGAGTATACATAAGTCCTGAAAATTATCCAGGACTAAAGTATACTCTTAATGTATACTCACTGAGAAGCGTAGTATGCCTATGTATACCTAAACGGGTATACTTCCCAGTGCATATATCCCTTGATCTACGGATTCTACACCAATCATCAACAGACTGGAGATAACAGGTCATCAATCCACCCCTGATTGATGTAGCCCCCACGTACCGTATCGGAAACCTGGACCTTGAACTCGAAGCCTCGTCTGTGGTCAGGGTCCTCGAAGTCCAGGGTCCTCACAGCCCTCAGGTCCCCTTCAGGGGCTCCTCCAGGTCGTCCCTTGACCTCGAACAAATCCCAACCTCGACCACTGTTAGGGATCACCTGTAAGGGTTAGGGATCACCTGTAAGGGGGCAGGTTAACAAGAAGCGTGATTAGGGGGTTCAGTCGGTATCTGCGATATCCTCTATGCTAGGATATCGTGATATCCTAACGATAGTTTCGTGATATGTAGACGATAGTCATGTACTGTAGCTATTACCTACGATAGCATCTATCTTGAACACAGCACCGCTCCTGTGCCGGGTAAGTCCACTACGGGCTCACCATAGCCCGTGCTACTTGGAACTTGTTCCGAGTAGCTTAATCTATAACAACAACAACAACAACATCTATCTTGTAATATGCGATAGTCACATTAAGACCACCACAATACCTTACTAACCAGCCAGCAAGTATTAATTCCGTATATACAAGTATATACATAAGTATACAGTATACATCTATATATACACCGATTAGAGTGCTGTATACACCTCTTGGTGTATACATCCTTCGAAAGATAATGCTATACAACCATGCAATAGATTGATGCAATAAACCAATATCAATGAGATATTAAACAAAGGTAAGATAAGGTAACTATGAAGAGACAGCGCTAATTAAACCAGTATGGCAACATAGCACTTGAAATGGATACAAGACAGACTAAGAACTGGAATATGTGGGGAGATAGACTGAAGAATTAAAGAACTGCCCGAAACGCTGCGCGTACTAGTGGCGTTACAAGATTGTAAATACTATCTTGAGGTTATCTGGAGATGATTTCGGGGCTTTAGTGTCCCCGCGGCCCGGTCCTCGACCAGGCCTCCACCCCCAGGAAGCAGCCCGTGACAGCTGACTAACACCCAGGTACTTAATACTATGCTATGTATTCTCACAAACCCAATGTACCTTCTTGTATATAAATAAATTAATAAATAAATAAATAAATAAATAAATAAATAAATTAATTAATTAATCAATTAGTCCAACCATTTAGATCGACCAAAGCCAAGGAAAAACTGATAATTATGTATTTAAACTGTCGAACTACGCAGTTAAGACTTAACTAGGGAGGTGGTTCATTAATAGTGGTCAAGATGTAATGTAATGTCAGGGGGAATTCCTAAGAACATGGAAGGAATAGAAGGCCAGGGGCCAGATTCACGAAGCAGTTACGCAAGCACTTACGAACCTCTGGGGCCAGATTCACGAAGCAGTTACGCAAGTACTTACGAACGTGTACATCTTTCCTCAATCTTTGACGGCTTTGGTTACATTTATTAAACAGTTTACAAGCATGAAAACTTGCCAATCAACTGTTGTTATTGTTATAAACAGCCTCCTGGTGCTTTGGAGCTCATTAACTGTTTAATAATTGTAAACAAAGCCGCCAAAGATTGAGAAAAGATGGACAGGTTCGTAAGTGCTTGCGTAACTGCTTCGTGAATCTGCCCCCAGGATAGAATTGGATGTGAGGATGGAAGACAGGAACGGTGCCCAAGCACTTGCACCTTCGGGGATCGAACGTCGTCCCTGCTAGAAGCGAGAATATTTCTCTACCAACCAATCCAAGTAATTAGACTACAAGGAAATCGCCGTATGGAGCAATTTTATTCTTAATTTGCGTATATGTCACACTGAAATATTTCCGTATCAGTAAGTCAGTGTTTTCAGTCGACTGCAGAAACACTTACATCTTGACTGACTGCTTGAACTCTGACTTGTTGCTCCTCCTTGAGCACCCAATCGTCTTCGTGACCCTTGACCTACTACTGCTACTTACTCCAGCCTATTACAGATAATTTCTCATTACAAAAGTTGAACTGAATTTCCCAAAACAATTGGTGAACTTTTCTAATAAATAATGACCATGGAACTTGAAATGAGTTTGTTCGTAAATATTGCTTAGCTAATTCCTTCACATCAGGTGTAAAAAATCTATGCTATATGCGCTTCAGTTAAAGAAAAAGGTAGGAAGATATTATACAGAAATTGGGGAGATTCGTCTACTATTTAAGATTCCTTCAGATAGGTAGATTTTAGGATACGTAGCTAAGTACTTTTGATCATCACATTCAGACGCGGGAAGATGTAAAAATTGGCGCATGGGACCTTCAATCAAGAGCTTCTAGGACCTTCAACCAAGAGCTTCTGGGACCTTCAACCAAGAGCTTCTGGGACCTTCAACCAAGAGCTTCTGGGACCTTCAACCAAGAGCTTCTAGGATCTTCAACCAAGAGCTTCTGGGACCTTCAACCAAGAGCTTCTAGGATCTTCAACCAAGAGCTTCTGGGACCTTCAACCAAGAGCTTCTGGGACCTTCAACCAAGAGCTTCTGGGACCTTCAATCAAGAGCTTCTAGGATCTTCAACCAAGAGCTTCTGGGAGCTTCAACCAAGAGCTTCTGGGACCTTCAACCAAGAGCTTCTAGGACCTTCAACTAAGAGCTTCTGGGAACTTTAACCAAGAGCTTCTGGGACCTTCAACCAAGAGCTTCTAGGACCTTCAACCAAGAGCTTCTGGGATCTTCAACCAAGAGCTTCTGGGACCTTCAACCAAGAGCTTCTGGGACCTTCAACCAAGAGCTTCTGGGACCTTCAACCAAGAGCTTCTGGGACCTTCAACCAAGAGCTTTTAGGACGTTCAACCAAGAGCTTCTAGGACCTTCAACCAAGAGCTTCTAGGACCTTCAACCAAGAGCTTCTAGGACCTTCAACCAAGAGCTTCTGGGATCTTCAACCAAGAGCTTCTGAGACCTTCAACCAAGAGCTTCTAGGACCTTCAACCAAGAGCTTCTGAGACCTTCAACCAAGAGCTTCTAGGACCTTCAACCAAGGGCTTCAACATCACACGATTGCCAGTATCTAAGGAGAATATCAGGAGTAGCCATGCGGAGGATTCGAACCTCTGCTCTGGGTACTCCCAGAGTTAATGTGATTTCTCTGTAGCAGAATCAAAGGTTAAAACAGCAAGTTTTTTGACACCTTGTATAGGCCCAGCGTGCCTGGAACCACTGACCATGAATGTGAAGTTGTTGGAGACGTCTTGATCGAGGACGGTGAGGGTGGCGATGACATCGTTGGGAGTAAGGCTCTCCGCCACCTTCAGCGTCCATTCAGGCTTGGAGAACCTCGGAGACTCGTCGTTGACGTCCTGCACCTCGACGACCACCGCGGCAGTACCTGCAGAAGGAGGCGAGATCGATAGGCGAAGAGATAACATTGTTTTCAACATTTTAAACTCAAGTGTTTGAACCAAGACATTAAGCTTACGATAAAGGTTCAAAATACCATGAGACATTCACCCTTGAGGCCTCCACCGTCAGTAGCCACCACCTGGATGGTGTACTGCTGGGTCTTCTCTCTATCAAGACAGCAGAAGGCGGTGGTGACGAGGCCAAGGTGGCTGTCGATAGCGAAGATGGCCTGCCCCGTGGTCTCGTCGATGGCGTTCTTCTCCAAGGAGTAGGTGATCTTGGCGTTGTCTGCCTCGTGGGGGTCGTCGTGGTCCACAGCCGCCACCTGGGCCACAGACGAGCCTGGCAAGACATGACAGCAACCTTGAGTTTTTATCTCTG